>NW_026867717.1:0-122405 GCF_020745735.1 Hemiscyllium ocellatum | reverse complement strand
CTGCTGCTCCCAGCAACATTTTCACGAATATCTTCGTGCACCCGGTCTAATGCAATCACATCCTTCTTATCGTACAGTGACCAGAACTGCACACAAAACTCCAATTGAGACTGAACCAAAGTCCTCCAGAGCACAGACAGGAAACCCTGTTAGTAGGGATAACTTTTTCACTGAACCATGAACCACTTATGCCACACTGAGGGATCTTTATTTCCTCTGACCTTCCTAGTATCCCACCACTCATTGAGTACTGTCTTGTCTTGTGCCTCCTGGCAAGAAGCATCATGTCACATTTCTCAAAGTTAAATTTCATCTACCACTGCCATGCCCAACTGACAAATTTATCTGTTTCTGTCTAGAACCTGAGATTATCTTCCTCACTACCATTCACCCTGTGAATATTTGTATCATCAAACTTACTATCATTCCTAACATTCGCCTCTGTTTATCCCACCAACGAGCCTCACCACTAACCCACAGCACATTTATGCATTTGAATGATAAAATATGCTAACATGATTCTACTTAGTACTTCACTTACTGTGGGTAAGTATTTCCCTCTGCTCCTTCACAGTTCCTTCGAACTCAGCAATACACTAACCCACCTCAATGAGAAGCAAAGAGATGGTCTCATAATGACTCACAAATAATTCAAATAAACATCGCTGACGGTTAGAAGTAAGTTTGGAGTGCACATAGCAGGACTTGGTCGTAGAAAAGGTCAATATACAATTAATGATGCCAGAAGTTAAACATGTTAATGTTTATTGGATAAGGGATATAGCAAGTGATATTCAAGACATTTGGAGGATGTGGGAAGCAGAGTTGTTTACGATGTTGACAAACGCAAGACCACCTAAGTCTGAGCAGGACTACACAATGATATTTGATAAAACTCAGGATGAGATGTGAGAAAGACAGTGGCAGTGGAAAGACAGTGCTCCACAAATGTGAGAATGAAGGAATGTTATTAGTGGAGCAGGATGTGATCCTGCAAATAGAGAGAAGTCCATTCCTGCTGAACTGGTAGAGTGTGCCAGTCTCTGCACTGCATGTAGTCTTACTGGTAAAGAAGGGATATCAATCTAAAGATTTAGGCCCTATGGCCAAGCATGTAGAAACAATTTGGGAATAGTATATGTTCACGACAGGGGTTTGGGAATCCAGGGATGCCAGCTATATTAAAACACTAGCGTGCTGCAACTTGACAGGGAATCCAAAGGAAGCCAAGGGAACAACCCAGCGGAGCATGCCAGTGACAGTGGAGGAAGATGATCAATATGGGAATGCGCAACTGGATACATTACCAGGCAATTTGTGGCCGCAACATGATACAGATGGGGAGAGTGAAATCAGCTGGACCAGAGGAAATAAGGTTGAAAGCAGGAGCTTGGACAGTAGTAACATTTATGATGAATGAAGATGTCTGAAGGGTTGGTATACCATCGGAAATCATCTCAGAGAATGAGTCTGCCTTCATTCAGAACCTAGTTAATTTGATGCTGCATTCTTGGAAAGTCAAACAGAGGTTTGGATGAGTATATCATCCCCAGTCACACGGTATGGTGGAAAGAATTCATGGGATATTGACAGCCAAATTAAACAAGATCTACACAAGCACCAACCTTAATTGGATTGATGTGCTGCCGCTGGCTTCACAATCTATCAATACATGAGATGCTCACTCTGCTTGAGATGCTCACAGGTAGACCGATGCCAGTGCTCATGTGGACAGGCCCACACAAAGGGCCGAGCTTGGAGCAGTTTAAACTCAGAACTTTAGCTATATATGCAGCAGCAACCTATGATACATGAGACTATCCACTTGCTGGAAATACAGCTGTCAATGAGGAAGTACCGAGCAAGCCCGAGATTGTGTGTACGTGCGGGTATTTCGAAGATGCTGAAATGAGTCAAGGAGAGAGAACTTTCTTAGTGATTAAGACATCATCTACCGACATCCATGTGGAAGGACGACACATATGGTACCAACTTAATCATTGTACTAAAGCTCTCTCACCGGCACAAATTAACTTTAACACTGAGGTAAGTGGAGTTAAGTCTGAAAAACATGGACACGGGTAGGGCACACAGGAGGCTGGTACTCCTCCATAGAATTCTGAACAAGGCACAGGTGAAGTTCTTGGGAATCCTGATCATTCCAGAAATGATCCTTAAGGAGATGTCGAGAACAGGATTCCTAGCAGCAAGGATGGGGAAGACATGGGGAGATGCCCCTGATAACCACCTCTCTGATGCCAGGCCTGAATAATCAGACTTAGAGACTATTAACTTGGCAGACCTGGACAGTTCATGCCAGGGCTACTTTGCGCCCCAGCATGGGTACGCACCCGTGACAATGACTGGTATCAATCGGCAAACTACTCCGTCCCAGTAATGGCTAGAAAGGATGACTTCTTGTGTACTAAGTTAACCCCCTCATACTATGTTGTCCATATGCCTTTTAACTTGAGCATCTGTACTGAATGGTGTTTGCAGCACTCCAGACGACCCATTTACCCGAATGATTCATCAACTTACATGCAATCCCTTTGCCCTCTTTTGGTGCCTGCTACTTCAGGTCACTACATTCTGTCAGTAGGATGACGTGGCTGGCAGCAACTCCAACGGTGGTGTTCATATAGTACCCCGTGGTTCACCAGTAAAACTAATGACACGTTTCCCGAGGCTGCTTTCAGGAAACGGGAAGGGTTGTGTTTTGAAAGCTTTAAGTGAAATGGCTCCACACAATAGGCTGCTTTATGGGTCTTTGTGGGAATACGGTTCAAATGGAGGTGGGCACGACATTTGGAGCTGTTTAAATTCTCAACGTGTCCCACTGGCAGTTACTTACTGGCTGAGATAAGAAAGTAGGGTTGTGCATGACGCTGCCCACAGACTGGAGTGGCAGCCTTGCCCGTGTAATGCTCCGACTCAAGGTAGTTATATCACCACACGCAGCTTAACGCTACATTACAGTCGCAGAACTAAGTGACGCTATGTCCCTGACGTGACAATTCATATTGATAGGTTAGGACAGCCAAGAGGTATTCCTAACGAGTTTAAGGCTGGCAATGAGATTGCCGCGGCCTGGGAAGCTCTTCCCCCAATGATGGGATTAGCAAGAGTGCCGAATGGATTAATTACATTTATAACAAAAAGCAGAGATTTATCAATTATACTGATGATGCCATTGTGGCCTTCGGAGAAGAATTGGATGCTACCAATAAAATGACATGACAAAACAGACAGGCCTTAGATTGGATACAGTAATAAAAAGGTGAAATTTGTGTGATGTTTGCGGAACATTGCTGTACCTTTATACCTAACAACACTAGCCCTGGGGATCTTTGACTGAAGCAATGAAAAAACTAAACAGTCTAAGAAGGGAGATAAAAATGAAAACAATGCAGGGTTTTGTCATCAGGCTTTTGATTGGCTGAATACTATATTAGGGTCTCGTGAGCATGGTTTGTCAAGATTGGCCTTATTGTATGTGCAGTTTTGCTTGTTGTTGCCTTCATCTTTTGTTGTGCTCTAACTTGTATTAAGTCCTTTTTAGTTCGGGTCACTGCACGGCAACTTGTGGTCATTTCAGCTATCCCAGGAAAAGTTTACTCCTCTGGTGGAACCCCACTGTTCGATGGTTATGATCTAACAACTGCCACAGTCCAAGGAATATGTCCACATGGAGATGTCGATGATACTTCTGAAGAAAGAAGTGCGGGTCCAAGATTGTGACGGATCTTGGGTAATTTTTCCTGTTCTGGTTATTGGAGAGCAGGTTATGGCCCAAGGGACCTCAGGAATGGAGGAAGAACCCTTTAAATTTCAGACTTCGAAAATTATTTTGTCCATGTTGGGATCTATATTTCTGGTATTGGGCACAGGAGAGGCTAAGCTTATTGTCTTCTTTCCATGGGTGGGACCAGTAGGTCTCAATGGGGGGAATATGGAAAACAAAGAACATGAAAGCATTGGAAGGATTAAAGCATGAAGACCACTGGGATCTGTATTCTGTGGAAGGCAGGGACAGAATGGATTCGCCATAGTGGAACATTCTTACAGCAATTATCAGAGTAAGGTTAAGGCTGAAAGGTCACTAGGGCAAGATGAGATAAAACAAGTAATAAAGTTTGTTTTTCTGTTAAGTGTTATTATGACATGATTGGGACTATAAATATTTTGGACATGAGTTTAAAATACCTAATTATTAGTTATTAGAGTGAGCTCGAGACAGGAGACTATTGTAACAGATGGAATAGCAAAATATCTATCATGACAGGTTAGTCTGAAATTGAAGATCACTGTAACAGAGTTAACAATAAATATCTAACGGCGACATTAGAATGACATTCAGTAGAATATACAACTTAGGATAATGGGAACTATCAGCTCTGGTTTATTGTGTACCTAGAGTGAGGTACTTGATTAATGTAGTTGGATATGCTGGTAAGCTAACAGAAACATGATTAAAAAAAATATAAAAATCCACGGATCCTGAGGTCGGTGGGCTTTCGAGAATCAGCTTTCTCGGTGTCACAGTGCGAATAAAATGCCTACTTCTTGAAGAACTCTCTGCATCTCCTGGTGGTTTTGTATATTATCTCCACAACAGTGTTCGACAAGGTTCCTCTGTTACTAAGCCATAGTCTGTGTAGCAAGGTTAAATCACACTGAATACAGTCTGTTCAGCCTCTCCCCATAGCTCAAACCCCCCAACCCTGGCAGCATCCTTGGAAATCTTTTCCGAACTCTTTCAAGTATTGATGTCAAACATCTCAATTTCAGAAAGGCATTTGATAAGATTCTCCACAGTAGGCTATCACAGAAAATACGGAGGCATGGATTGAGGGTGATCTAGCGGTTTGGATTATTAATTGGCTGTAAGAAGTCAGAGGTTGGTGCTTGATGGGAATTGTTACATCCTGGAGTTCAGTTACTAGTGGTGTACTGCAAGGATCTGTTTTGATGCCACTGCTTTGATCAGTTTTATAAATGATGTGGATGAGGGTATAGAAGCGTAAGTTAGTACATTTGCGGAGGCCATTAATGTTGGTGGATGTACAGATAGTGGCAAACGATGTTGTAGGTGACAGTGAGAAATAGGTAAGCTGCAGAGCGGGGCTGAGAGGTGAAAAATGGAGGTTATTGCGGAAAAGTGAATGGTGATTCACTTTAGAAGGAGTAACAGAAATGCACCTTACTGAGCTAATGGTAAGATTCTTCGTAGTGTGGATGAGCAGAGAGATCTCAGTGTCCATGTCAGAGCCCTGAAATTTTTCATCCAGGTTGCAGGGCTGTTAACATGGCATACGTGTGTTAGCTTTTATTAATAGGGGGATTGAGTTTTGGAGCCATGAGGTCATGTTGCAGATGTACAAAACTCTGGTGTGGCCACACTTGGAGTACTGCGCACAGTTCTGCTCACTGAATTACAGGAAGGATGTGGAAGCTTTGGAAATGGTGCCGAGGATATTTATCAGGCTGTTGCCTGGTACGGAGGAAAGGTTTTATGCAGAAGGCTGAGGGACTTAATGCAGTTTTCCTTAGAGAGAGGACGGTTAAAAGGAGACTTGACAGAGGCACACACGATGATCAGAGGAATAGATGGGGCAGAGTGAGAGCCTTTTTCCTCGAATGGTAATTGCTAGCACAAGGGGGCATAGTTTAAACTGAGGGGTGATACATATAGGCCAGATATCAGAGATAGATTCTTTATTCAGAGAGTAGTAAGGGCATGGAATGCCCTGCCAACATCAGAAGAGGACTCGCCATTTTTAAGTCTGCTCGATGCAGTATTCCGATGCGGAATATTCTCTTCACCTTAATGGGTATTCTCCATCACACCTTCAGATATTAAACTCTGTATTCTCCATTGCAGCCAGCTTTTCACGGATTTCCTGGTGTCGGCTCTGATCTACATCATTGGCAAATATTTTACTGAAGGTAAAGTACTTGTGAATGTCTGGTTCAGTCCATATGTGATCTAGACATGGAATGTAGGTGGTGTAGAGAATGGTAAAGCCCGCTGACTGGTTATTGTACTGGGTTCTGTTATTTAGCAGAGTTTGGAAAAGCTGAGCCGCGGTGCGGTTCC
Organism: Hemiscyllium ocellatum; assembly: GCF_020745735.1. Lineage (NCBI taxonomy): Eukaryota > Metazoa > Chordata > Chondrichthyes > Orectolobiformes > Hemiscylliidae > Hemiscyllium > Hemiscyllium ocellatum. Next base: position 116,305 of record NW_026867717.1, on the reverse strand, counting down.
CGTTGATCTGGGCGGGGTTCAGCAATTTATTTTCTGGGCAACGGCTGCCACTGTTCGGGAAGACATCGAGGAAATTTCCAACTGGGTAGTTAAGGAAAATATTCACATCGTAGGTAATGAAAGAACGCAATAATATCCTGTCCTTCTTTTCTCCATGTCTGTCGGTCTCTCTGCACTGGGAAGCAGGTAAAGCCACCAGGAAGGCGAAGTGTTTTCTCCCATAAACGGTCGGCTGGTGCCAAGCTGCATAGCGGAAACTGAAGGAGACAAAGTCAGGGTGTGTGTCAAGGGACAGACTTTGGGTAAAACATTCTCTTTGCAGTGTCAGTAGTCACAGTTTGAGATGAGTTACTTGGAACAATGCCCATCATATCAAAGAAAACGTGAAACTCTGCAATTCACACTTCAAGTTCTTGCATGGGAAGGTCAATGTTGATTTACTTTGTATCCCTATCCCAGTGTTGCTGTAAATTCTGGGATCAGTGAAATGTTTAAAGAGAGAACAGGCTAATGTGACAGAGAGCAGAACAATGTTTCTTATTTTTGTACAAATCCTCCTGCAATGAATCAGAGAATGCCACAAGCCTTCTTGATAACTCGCTGTAACTTCATTTGAAGTTACTTTGACTGATGCAATACTTGATGCTGCATGATACACGGGATGGTTAGAAACAAATACAGACGGGGAGAGAGAAAGAGAGAGACGGACTGAGAGCTACAGGTGCAATCAGTGGGAGCTGGATGTGGGAAGAATCCTGGAAAATTTGTTAACGGGAAAAATGTATGCGGGGCATACAGAGACAAACAGAACAAAAGACTTGCAGACTGACAGGAAAGGGGAATTATAGCAAAGGAGGCAGAGGGAGACAAAGGGAAACTGAGAGGTGAGTGAGATGATTCAGTAAAATGTTGCCTGTGTGGGGAACTTGGACTTTCTCTTCAAACCTCACTGATGTATTTCACTGTCTCCTTTATTTCGGGGTCAGCGGGTGCTATCGATTTCACTGTTAGAGATACGACCCCGGGAAATCTGGTCATAATTTCCCTGGAAATCCCTTCCTCTGGGAGTAATCAAAGTCCTGGTTAATAGATTCAGACTTACTTCCCACAGCTACAGAGCACTCCCTATACCTGCCGTATCCTCGCCATTTATTACCAGCCTGCTCCACGTAACCAGGCTCTGATTTGACCTCAGATTGAGCATAGCCCCAGCTTAAAGAGATGGTCAGGTAAGATCTGTTTCACTGAGACTTACTGAAGGACAATGACAGCCAAGGCATTATTATTCAGTAAAGCCGCATCTGACATGGGGATTGTGAGCAGCACCAACAGGAACAGGCAGAGTGTTCGCATTTTGAGATTTGTCAGCACCCTTTAAACATACTGGAGGGAAAACACAAAAAATCTGAAAAGGATGCAAAAAAAAAATCAATTCATACTACATTGCAAGAGCGTGAAAGATATGCAGGGACACACATGTCGGCAAACAGAAAATGTCTGTCTGTCTCCTTGAAGGTGCTTGCCCAGTAATTAAGCAGACGTTCTGGTTGTCTCTCATGGGTACGATTTGCAGGTGAAGGTTGGAGTTTCTTCCAGGCGTTATAGGGTATAGCTAACGCATTCCCAGTAACTCCTGAAAGGGGGGCGGGTGTGGAGGAGATGTGGAGGGTCAGCACTGGACAATGAGCGAGAGGGAGTACGCTGGACAGTGAGAGAGAGAGGGACAGCGCTGGACAGTGAGAGAAAGGGACAGCGCTTTACAGAGAGAGGGAGTGCGGAACAGTGAGAGAGAGGGACAGCATTGGACAGTGAGAGAGGGAGCGCGGACAGTGAGAGAGAGGGAGCGCGGGACAGTGAGAGAGAGAGGGACAGCGCTGCACAGTGAGAGAGATAGACAGCGATGGACATTGAGAGAGGGAGCGCGGGACAGTGAGAGTGGGACAGCGCTGGATAGTGAGAGAGAGAGGGACAGCGCAGGACAGTGAGAGAGAAAGGGACAGCGCTGGACAGTGAGCGAGAGGGAGCGTGGGACAGTGAAAAAGAGAGAACGTGGGACAGCGAGAAAGAGTGCAGGACACTGAGCAAGAGAACACATGGGACAGCAAGCAAGGGAGAGTGCAGGACAGCAAGCGAGAATGAGCACGGAACAACGGGTGTGAACGCGCGGGAAGATGAGCGAGAGAGAGCGTGGGACAGCCAGTGAGAGAGAAGGGGACAGTGAGAGAGAGAGAGTGACAGAGAGAGACGGAAAAAGAGAGAGGGGGAGACAGCGAGAGAGAGGGAAAGACAACGTAAGAGAGAGAGTGAGCGGGGAAGGTACAGATAGAGAAAAGGGAGAGAGGCAGAGAGAGAAAGAGAGAGAGAGAGAGAGAGAATGAGAGAAACACAGCAGGAGAGAAGAACAGAAAGGGTGAGTGAGCCAGAGAGAGTAGTGAAAAAAAGAGATATAGAGAGTGAATGAATGAATGAGTCAGTGAGTGAGAGAGAAAGTGAGACAGAGAAAGAACAGAGATAGAGAATGGCAGAGACCGGGACCTGGAGGAAGACAGTCATTGAGGGAGATACGGTGCGGTACAGGGAGCGACAGTGAAAGATAGAAAGGTGGGGGAGAGAAAGGGAAAGAGGTACAGATAGTGAGATGTAGATAGAGGTAGCCAGACAGAAAGAGATAGCAAAAGAAAGAAAGAAAGAGACATACACAGAGAGAAAGATGTGCAGAGAGGGTGACAGTGAGTGAGAAAGACCCGGATAGAGACAGAGTCAGAGAAGTTAAAAAAAGAGTAGGAAGGAGAGAGAAAAAGTGTGTGTGAGAGAGAGAAACTGACAGAGGCAGTGAGAGAGAGAAAGATAGTTAAGACAGAGAGAGCATTAGAGACAAAGCTAGGAAAGAAAGACAGTGAGAGACAGCAAGACAGAGAAAGAGGCACACAGAGAGAGAAAATGAGAGAAAAACATAGAGAACAAGGCAGATGGAGAGACAGAGTGATAATGACAGAGACAGATAGATCGACTGAGTGAAATAAAGAGTGAAAGAACAAGATTGAGAGTCAGCGTGTGAGAGCGCGAGTTAGTGAGAATGACTGAGCATCACAGAGAACAGAGAGAAGGGGTGAGGGAGATTGTAGCAAATGGAGACAGGCAGAGAGAGACAGAAAAGATTCACAAACCTGAACCACCTCTTCTCTGAACTGATTACAGACTCTGCCCTTGAGCCCATAATTGAAGTCACTGTCCCTGTTGGCCCACTCCTTGTTATGATTTGGCCAGATACTTACATATTGAAAAACAACCATCTCGGCCAGACGAACAACAAACATCCAGCCACCTCTTGCGTCTTCAGGGATTGAATGCAAAATGCAGAAGGTAATGTCGAATGCAGTTCTTTATTCCTTTCCTTCTGAAACAGTCGATTTCTATAACCTGGTACCTGGTTCCAGGCTCCCCCGAGAGAAATACGGTTATTCATCATCCAAACATTCAATGGAATGAATCATGTCTATGTCAGAAGGCAAGTACTTCTTCTGAAGAAATACTTTTATGTTGATCTCTCCACTGGAAGCATAACCTTCCCTCATAAGATCAGCGATACTGTACACTTTACTCAAAGGCACAAGCCAGTTGAGATCTGGCAAGTGGACAACCTGACAGTGAAGCCATGCCTCCCCACTGCTCCTGATAATGCGACAGTCTGCATACTCTGTAGTCTGGTAAGCCTCCATTTAAATCAAAGATTTTAATGTTTTCATCATTTGTAACAAATTTAAGTTGCAAACATGTGCAAAAGCCTAAAAAGATCTAATCATGGAATCCAGGGGAAGGTAAAGAGTGTTGGCAATAAATGGAAGAGGTGTACAACCCTGATGGTGGGTGGTGGGGAGCGTTTTCTGGTGCAGTGGCAATGTCATAAATGCATAATATATCTCGAGACCTGATGTTAAACGCCGGGCCTGCAGACTCATAACAGTTTCTAATTCAGTAAAGGGAGGGACTAACAAAATAATGCATTATGAGAGAAAACACCATGAAACTAAACTAGTGAGAGATACAAATGTGTTTGCAACAGCTTTCTGCAGGTCAAGCAAAATGAGATCAGGAAAGTCAAGTATGTGCCCTCGATTGGCAGCAGACAAAAAGCTGCATTTGGGATAACGTAAACAACAGAGAAATAAAGATGATATTTTTGGTCTTTTTCTCAGAGACAAAATTTCACTAAATTTCTCAACAATACAACAGACATGATACCCTCGTCAAAATGAGGAGACAGACGAACGGGTCATTCATGAACAGAAGTTAATAATGTTAAATGGGCGGCACGGTGGCACAGTGGTTAGCACTGCTGCCTCACAGCGCCAGAGACCCGGGTTCAATTCCCAACTCAGGCGACTGACTGTGTGGAGTTTGCACGTTCCCCCGTGTCTGCGTGGGTTTCCTCCGGGTGCTCCGGTTTCCTCCCACAGTCCAAAGATGTGCGGGTCAGGTGAATTGGCCATGCTAAATTGCCCGTAGTGTTAGGTAAGGGGTAAATGTAGGGGTATGGGTGGGTTTCGCTTCGGCGGGTCGGTGTGGACTTGTTGGGCCGAAGGGCCTGTTTCCACACTGTAAGTCTAATCTAATCTAAAAAGTAGAACATATAACATAGAAAAGTACAGCACAGAAAAGGCACTCCAGCCCACGATGTTGTGCTGAGTATTAATCCGAATCTAAAACAAAATAACCTAACCTCCGCACCCCTCAATTCACTGCTGTCCATGTGCATGTCCAGCAGTAACTTAGATGTCCCTAATGACTTTCACCACCAACGCTGGCAACGCATTCCATGCATTCACAACTCTCTGCATAAAGAACCTATCTCTGACACCTCCTTTATACTTTCCTCCTAACACATTAACACGCCGACCTCTCGTGCCAGTCAGTCCTGCCTAGGGAATAGTCTCTGGCCAGCAACTCTATCCATGCCTCTCCTTACCTTGTATACCTCAATTAGCTCACCTGTCGTTCTCCTCATCTCTAGAGAGAAAAATCCGAGCTGAGACAATCTCTCTTCAGAAGACAAGCCCTCCAGTCCAGGTACCATCCTGGTAAACCTTCTTTGTGCCATCGCCAAAGCCTCCGCATCTTTACTACAATAGGGCGACCAGAACTGGACACAATATTCCAAGTGTGGTCTCACCAGGGTTTTGTAGAGCTGCAGCAAAACCTCGCGGCTTTTAAAGTCGATTCCCATTTATGAAAACCAAAATACCTTATTTTTTCTTCACAACCCTATGCAATTTGGTGTCAACTTTGAGGGATTTACCCACTTGAACAGCCAGATCCCTCTGTTCCTCCACACTGCCAAAAATCCTGCCTTCAGTCTCATGTTCAGCATAAAGTTAGACTTTCCAAAATGCGTCACCAGGCATTCATCCAGGTTGAAAACAAAGCTGCCATTTCTTAGCCCAGCTCTGCATCCCATCATTGTCGTACTGCAGCCGAGTCGAAACTATCAACGGCACCTCCAAACTTTGTGTCGTTGGCAAATGTACTAACCCACCCCTCAACCTCCTCATCCAGGTCATTTACAAAAACTACAAAGAGGAGAGGCCAAGAACCGAGCCCTGGGGGACCCCACTCACCACTGATCTCCAGGAAGCATACCTTCCATCCACAAAAACTCTCTGCCTTCTGTCAGCCAACCAAATCTGAATCCAGTGAGCCAAATCTCCATGTATCCCATAGCTCCTGACTTTATGAATTCGACTACCATGGGGAACCATATCAAATGCCTTGTAGTACGGGAGAAAATAAAATAATTCTGGAATTCAGGAGATTAGCATTTGTGAATCTGCAGATTATTGATTGTAGTGATGGTGCATAATCGGACATATGTTGCTGGTTGTCTTTCCAAATTCTGGAGACTTTGGAATCATTTCTACAGATTGTATGATGTTGGCATGGCATCAGCCCCAGTGAAATATCAGAATGTATTGAAAACGATGATGTAAGTGGACGCTTATAAATAAAATGGCCTAATTGGATGGAGTCAACACGTGTTTATCAAGACAAACATTGTTTCACAAACTCGATAGAGCTCTGTCTTTGGTAGAATTAAATGGCAGAATGCATACAATGTAAATAGTGAGGGTTTGGTATCCCGTCTGATAGAGTGTGTAACTTTAGATAACAAACTGCTTAGCATTCAGCAGAGTTTAATGGCAAGCAAACAAACAATAGGCATGCATAGGCCATTCTCGGGTTAGCTTGTTGTGACCAGAATGCTTCCAAAAGGACCAGCCTTTTCACACCAACCATCCCCAATCCGCATGCATGGTTTGAATTTTGTGACCGAATGTACGATTAACAAGTTGGCTGATGATGTAAAGTGAGAATGCAAGTTTCGTGGTGAGCAAAAAAGCCAATAAATGATTATTACAAGCTAAGTGTGGAGGAATAAAAGTGTGACAATGCAAACCAGCAAAGATATTACAGTGTAGTGCCAGAACCTAGTGTTGTGGTGTTTCAGTGAAGATCTCATTCATGGTGCGGGGGAGGAAGGCCGCATTGAATAATCTACTGCTGCTTCTAATTCCTACCTTTTCAGTGTCAGTGCAGTTATCCAGCAAGATTATCCCCACAGCTCATCATGAGGTGAACACGTTGCGTCTCACTTCAAGTAAAAGATTCTTGTTGTGCCTTTTCCATCAGTGCATCCGGCATGGGCAGCCCTGTATTGTAGAATCCGATATGATTAAAACTGGGGCAAATACTAGGAAAGGGTGAACATCATTTTGTGTCTTATTGGTTTTACTGAATGGTTATTTCATTAACACCTGATTAACGCAGACACAGTCATTGTATGCCATTGTAATACAAATATAAACATGAGTAGCGAGCTTTCACAGAATAGTATGAATTGAAAACTAAGATTCAAATTTCGAAGAAATACATAACTCAACAAAAATGTGGAAGCAGCGATTTGGTCAAATTGGAAATTAGGTATTGAAGCAATGTTTCCATGGATTAATCTCTAAGAATGAGTACTCATTTAAATTCCTACGTCATTGCGCTTATTGGGAATCATTCTACCAATTTAGTTCATGAGGGTCTTCTGCAGTTTCGACATTGAAAACCCATTTCCAATAAATCGCATTCTCTATGGCACTGCAAGTTTATTTTCCACAAGTACCCATCAAATTAAGTTTTGACGTCAAAGCAGGATATGATTCTACTCTCTAAATAAGATGCTTCTGGCTTGAAAAGGTACCCGAGAGATTTGACTTCAACATTTAACAGTGTAAGGCTACACAGAGCCAGAGAAAGTGCAATAGATGTCCCTGGTTAAACATTTGCATACACACGGAGAAAGAAATTACAAGTTGGGGTGTGAGAGCTTCTGCATCAGGGGGTCGTTAACATTTCACATGGTGGGTTCAAAAAAACAAGCAAAAACAAAACAACATTTTGCGGACATCATATACCATATACATTTGAGCAATAGTTGAACATTTTTGACTAGTTTTTAAGATTAAATTTATGGGGTCGGCTATTATGTTGCTACGACTTTTGAGGGGCTGAAATCCATTGTCCATGTAACTTCAAGCCATATCATGAGCAAGAAGACTGACATCTCTGTGGAGTTCCTCAGGTTGTCCTAGACCCAGCCACCTTCAGCTGCTTCATGAATGAACCTCCCTCAAAAACAGAATGTCCAATGACGATATTAAAGTGCCCAGCATCATTCTGGATTCCTCAAATCCTGAAGCTGCCCATATTCGTTTGCAAAAAATCTGGACAATATCCTGACTTAGATTTAAAAGCCATTTTTAATATTTACACCAAATAAATATCAGGCAAAAAAACATCTCCATTATGAAGCAATTTAACCATTGTCCCTTGATATTCAATGGTGTTACCGTCACTAACACCTTCACTCTCAATATCCTCGGCTTCCAATTCAACAGAAACTCAACATGACTTGGAAGCAGGGCAACTTGGGGAAATAAATAGTGATGCCTTGAAAGCTGTCCATTTTACAGAGGTGGTGTTGATGGAGATCTTAACATCATTAAAGGTAGATATACCCTCAGGACCTGATCAGGTAATTCCAGAACTTTTTGAGAATCAACGGAAGAGATTGCTGGGCATCTTCCTGAGATCATTATTTAAGAAAGATGGTAAGGAAAAGCCAGGATGTGTGTGATGTCAGTGGGTGGAATGTTGTTGGAGAGGATGCTGAGGGATAGGAGCTACATGCATTTGGAAAGAGAAGGACTGCTCATGCACAGTCAACATGGTTTCATATAACGAGAATCATGTCCACTAACTTGAGATTTTGGAAGAGGTGACATAGCAAATTGGTGAAAGCAGAGCGGTAAATGCTGTCTATATGGAATTCAGTAAGGCGTTTGGCAAGGTTCCACATGGTAGACCGGTTAGCAAGTTTAGATCACATGGGATACGGGGAGAACTAGACAATAGTTACAAAATTGCCTTCAAGGTAGGAGATAGAAGGTGGTGGAAGATGGTACTTTCCAGACTGGAGGCCTGTGACCAGTATCAGTGCAGGTTACACTGTTTTTTGTCATTAATAAAAATGGTTTTGATGTGAATATAGGAGATATGTTTAGTAAGTTTCCAGATAACAGTGAAACTGGTGGTGTATTGAACAGTGAAGAAGGTTGTCTGACAGTACGACAGGACAATTGGCTGAGGATTGGAAGAGAGCATTTAATTGAGGTAAATGTGAGATGTTGCATTCTGGTTAGGCACACCAGGGCACGACTTATACAGTTAACGATCGGGCCTTCGGCAGTGTTGCTGAAAAAAGAGACCCAGGGCACAAGTGCATCGTCCCTTGATAGTGGAGTCACATGTCAACAGGGTGGTGAAAAAGGCATTTGGTACACCTTCCTTTATTGTCAGTGCATTGAGTATAGGAAATGGAACATCACGTTGTACAGGACATTGGCGAGGCCACTGTTAGAATACTGTTATCAATTGTAGTCTTCCTGCTATGGGAAAGGTATTGTTAAACTTTAAAGGGTTCAGAAAAGCTTGATAAGGATGTTGGCAGAAATGGCGGTTTGAGCCAGAGTGAGTGGGTGAAAAGGCTGGGGCTTTACTCCCTGAAGCATTGCAGGCTGAGAGGTGACCTTTTTGAGGTTTAGAAGATCATGAGGGGCATGGATATAGGGAATAGCCATTATCTTTTCCCAAAGGGAGGGGAATCCCAAACTAGATGGCACAGATATAAGGTGAGAGGAGAAAGGTTTAAAAGGGACATGAGGGGTAAACGTTGCACGCAGTGGGTGGTGCGTGTATGGAAAGAGCTGCCAGAGGAAGAGGTGAAGGTGGGTACACTTACAACATTGAAGAGGCATGTGGATGGGGATATGAATAGGAAGGCTTTAGAGGGATATGGGCTAAATGCAGGCAAATGGGACTAGATCAGTTCACAAAGACTGGTCAGCATTGACGAGTTGGACTGAAGGGTTCGTTTCCATCCTGTCTAGCTTTATGACTCTATCTAGAAGGCACAAGTCATGAATGTGAATCATCCTCATCCCCACTTCCCTGAATGAGCGCAGCTCCACATCACTCAAGGAGCTTTACGTCATCCAGAGCAAAGCAACCTGCTTGCTTGGCATCAGATTGCATAAGCATTTGCTCCATCCATCAGTGACGCTCAGTCACAGTACTGTATATTATCTACAAGATGCACTGCAGAAATTCAAAAAAATCCTGAGGAGGCAACTTCCAAAATCATGGCCACTTCCATCTTGAAGGACAGCACCTACATGGGAACACCACCAACTGCAAGTACCTTTCCCATTCACGCAGCATTTTGTCTTGGAAACTGAAAACCTCCCCTTCACTGTTGCTTGGTCAAAGTCTGTGAATTCCTTCCCACAGAACATTGTGGACATCAGTGGTTCAAGAAGGCAGCTCACCACTAATTTCTCAAATGCAACCGGGGACTTTAGGTTGCTCGGACTGCAGTGCCCTTATCCCATGAGGAAGCAAACACAAAATAATGTCATGTGTAACTGAAACAACTTCCCTCACAATGAAACATTCTACATATATTGCTGTTTACTTGCTGTAGCTGCTGCATCGTATCTTTGAGATTCATTAATCAGCACACCCGGATCTCTCTGTATTGCAGAGCATAGCAATCTTTCAACATTTGGATAGTATGTCATTTACCCCAAGAAGCACAGGCATTTTCACACTTTCCCACATGATACTCCATTTTCCATATCTTTGACCATTAATCTCACGTCCCTGCATCCATTTATACAATTGGTTTGACATGTTATCAATTCACTTTCTGACATCTTCGTGTTATCAGCAAGGGTAGCTACAATATCTTCAGTCCCTTCATCCAAATCGTGTGGATAAATTGAGAATAGTTGAACATTGCCCACCTCCAGCTCCTTATGTGGTGCGTCATCATGCCTTCCTCCCAGATTTAAAAAAAAACCGACACTCACATACTCTGCCAGCGTTCCTCTTGCTATCAATCCAATCTACTTTCCATGCTAATATGTTGCCTTTCTACATTATGCACGTTTACTTCCTGCAATAACGTTTTAAGTGGCATCTTATCTTCTGGAGATCTGAGCATAATACTGGTTTGCATTTTCTGTATCTACAGGACAAGTTTTTTTTAGATTACTTACAGTGTGGAAGCAGGCCTTTTGGCTCAACAAGACCACACCGACCCTCCAAAGAGCAACTCACCCAGACAAATTCCCCTACATTTACCCCTTCACCTAACACTGCGGGCAATTTAGCATGGCCAATTCACCTAACCTGCACATTTTTGAAATGTGGGAGGAAACTGGAGCACCTGGATGAAACCCACACAGACATGGGGAGAATGTGCAAACACCCCACAGACAGTTGGCTGAGGTGGGAATTAACCCCAAGTCTCTGACGCTGTGAGGCATCAGTGCTAACCACTAATCAATGAACCACCCTGCCCATTATAATTCAATATTTATTATTTCCGATAATTGATTTACACATCATATCCAAATGCCCATTATAACATCTTTAATCATAGCTTGCGATGTTACCTTTGCCAGATATCATGTCAATTAATTTGTGATTCTTGCTGCGTGATGCCTGCTATTTCCCATCTGAAGGAACATTCCTGCAATATAAAGAGTTCCGCAACGTCAAAGCCAACACATCAATCATTGCAATGCCTCCTTATTTTAATCTCTGAGGATGAAACACATCAGGGCCTTGGAAAGTGTAAATTCAAAATTTGCTCAGTATTACTCAACTGGTAATGGTAACTATCTTGACTTCCTCTCTCCCTTTCTATTTCTGATGTAATATCTGCTTATTGATACGACACCGGGAACACCCCCCCCCCCCCCCCACACACACCGTTAATTTGAACCATCAACACAGACCAGATTTATCCCATACAGTAATCTGTGAAATTGGAGAGACCAGGAACTAGTTAAAGTAAAAAGTTACAACTTTATTTCTTAATGTACAATCGAGAATAATTAACTATGAACTACATCTCCTATCTTTACTTCCTTTTAAATTTCACTAATCCGATAAAAGTCAACTAGGATTTACCAAAATGCGAATTTCAAAACCCGACAGCTGTCAAGTCTTCACTTTGTACCTTCCTCTGGAAGTTTTCTTCTCCTGAGGATTTCTGTTTCACAGGTGGATGATAGATAAATGTACCTTTCAGATACCTAACCTGACGGCTATCTGCATTTGTTGTTGGCTTGGTACTTCTCCCTCAACTGTTCACATTTTCCTGGTCTTATAACCACAAAATGTCGGACTGCGTCATTGGTATTTACTGTTGACAATATACTACTTTCAAACTTGATAGGAATTTGTATTTTGAGTGATATAATTTAAACAGTTTGACCTTAATGCCAAAGTATTTTTTTGTCTCCAGGCAACCAGCTGCACGAGCTGTTATACCAAATGTGACATTGTATCTTTTTCAGGACACTTGGTGCTGTTTTCCAGGAGTGTTTTCCATTTGGTCAACATTTACTTTATTGCTATTGCTATGTTAAACTTTGGGCTCAGAGTTAGGGACACGTTCATCACTCGGCAATAGCATCTGAAGCGGAAATATTATTCCCTGTGTGCTTGTGCATGTTGGACTCGTATCCAGACCCTCTTGTGAATAGCTCGGTACACTGCCTCGCAGGCCATGAACTGTAATCGAAGATGGTGATCTGGTTCAGAGACAAAGGGCTACGCACGACACAAGACCGAAACCATTTACAGATTTTAGGTTACATTTGAAACGCCAGCTTTCAGCTTGTTATGATGTCATTGAAATCTGCTTCCCTTCAGTGAACTACACAGGTGATAATTTACATTGATAAACAGATATAAGATATTTGTCTCAAATGTAGAATGCTGAGTGCTTATACTGTGCAATTTAGACAAACTATGAATAGCTGTAATTGTTTGGCTATGACTTACAGCTTCAGTGGCAATTACCTACACATTGCAAATGGGGCTAGCATTCCTTCAGGCACATTCTGCACTTTGAACGATCTCGAATACCTGTTATTACTAACGACAGAGACGAAGAAAGAGCATATTTTCTCATCCTAAAATACCGATCATGATTTCCAGCCTCAAACAAATGACTGCCCTCTTCCTTCAATGACACAATTCAGCTGGTTACTTCCTCGCCTCTCCTCCCCGTTGCCTGGGTCTCTAATCCACTACTCTCGTCCTGCCGCCTGCACAAGGCAAACAAGGCTGAAAGTCTTCTTAACTTCAAGACCTATGTGTGTGTCAGCCTTCTTGAGAGCGACGGGTCTCTTCAAATTGAAGGGGAAAAGTGAAGGACAGTAATAGCACTCACTGGACTGAGGAGTGGCAGAAGGAGTTTAATCTGGATGAATTCACTATGTATGATAGAATTCGTGGATGAAGTCAATAGGAAGTTTGGCACGTGCAGCGTTGTCCACATGAATTTCAGTATGGACTTTGACAATTTCACATGGTCATCTGCTCTGCCGTTAAGATCGCGTAGACTCCTGGAGGACCAAGCAAGTTTGATGCACAACTACCTTGACTGTAGGAAGCAGAGGGCAATAAGGTGAGGATGATTGTTGGCCGATGACGAGTGGAGTGCCTCAGGGATCGGTGCTGAGTGCGTTACACTTCATATTCATAGAATCATCGAATCATACAGTCTGGAAATAAACCATTGGGCCCAACATGTGCACACCAACGACCGAGGAGAATCCCTGTCATATTTCGCTGCTTCCACCGGCCTATTCACAAAACCAATGCACTACAGCAATTAGTATTTCTCATGACCCATGTAACTTGCACATCTTTGGACTGTGGGGGGAACTGGATCACCCAGAGAAAACTCACGCAGACCTGGGGAGAAGGTGGAATTGCCACACGGACTGTCGCTCGAAGCTCGAATCAAACCCAGGTCCCTCCTGCTACAAGGCAGCAGTGTTAAACATTGAGCGACTGTACTGTTCTATTGTTACGTATGTCAATGATTTCGATGATAATGTACAAAGCACTATTAGTAAGTTTTCATCTGACACTACAATTCGTGTTATCGTGAACAGTGAGAAAGGTTATCAGAAATGGAAGAAGACCTTGATCAGCTGGTGATTTGGGCAGAGAAATGGCAAATAGATTTTATTTTCAATGTATATGAGGTCTTACATTTTGAATTGTCAAGTCAAGGTCGGAGATCCATATTGACTGATAGAGGTTTAAGGAGAGTAGTAGAGCAGGGAGACAATGGCGTTCAAGTGCACAGTCCTCCGAAATTGGAGTCACCTTTAGGCAAGGCCATGATGAAGGCGTTTGGCACACTGGTCTTCATCAGTGAGGGCATTGAGCATAGAAGTTGTCAAGTCATGTTGCAGATTACACGATGTTGCCGAGACCAACCTTAGAGTATTGTGTTCAGTTTTATTCACCTTTGTATAGGAAACATGTATTAAACTGGAAAGCTCTGCAGGGGAAGTTAACAAGGATGTTGTCAGAACTCAACGGTCAGAGTTATGAAGACATGTCGGACTATCTAGGACTTCTTTCTGTCCAATGTAGGAGGCAAAGGAGAGATATCAAAGAAGTGGAAAAGCTGTTGATAAGGATGATGTGGAAAAAGCAATCAGTCTATTTCCCAGGATTGTGAAATCGATAAATAGACGGAACCAGTTTAAGGTTAGACGGGAAATAATAACAGGGGATCTGAGGCACAAGATTTTTTACGCAGAGGGCGTCACGCATATAGAATGAGCTGCCAGTGGAATTGTTTGAGGCGGGAGTATGATCATCATTTGAAAGGCATTTTGGATGAATACAAGTATTGGAAGAATGAGAAGGATTTGGGATATTTGGATGCAAATGAAGTCAGCGTAGAGGGGTCTTTTGGTCGGCTTGGAGTAGTTTGGGCCAAAGGTCCTGTCTCCATTTTAAAGAATTACGTATTTCTCTCATTATTGCTGATTAGTTAAAAAAGCAAGGAAAGAACTTAAGTTAAAAGCCAGATTATGTGTAACGTTGTAGATCAGAGAGGGATAGGTGATCAGGCATAATTCTCTAAATTTGCGTCAGATGCAAACATGTTCAATAACATGCCATTGAGCTGGCTTGTTTTCACTACTCGGCAATTTGTGTGTCGAATTTGGAAGGATTGTTGACAATGGATAGTACATTGGCGAGGCCGATTCGTGGCAATTGTGTCTCGTTCTGGTCGACCAGTTATAGGAAGGATACGATTAATCTACAGAGTTTGGATGAGATTTACAAAAGTATTGCCGGGCATGGATGGCTCGCATTATAAAATTAGGCTAAGGAGGCTGGGACATTATTCCTCGGAGAGTAGGAGGTTGCACTTATCGAACACAATTATATCATGCTGAGCATAGATAAGGTCAATAACAGGTACATGTTCCTGAGAATGGAGGTTTCGAGAATGTCGGGCATAATCTTGTCATGTTGAGAATCTAAAGATTAAATTAAAAAAAATACGACGGGCTTTTTCTGTTTACACCGACAGCGTTTGTGCGTGGAATGAACCTCCAAAAGAAGTGAGGAATAAGAATATAGTTGCAACGTTTAACTGACATTTAGATAAGTACACGAACAGCAGAAAGTTATGAAAAAAAATTGGCCAAACGCAGGCAGGGGAGAATAGTTTAGTTTGTGATAATGGACCACTTGGTCTGAAGGGTCTTTTTCGGAACTTTATAATTCTATGAGTACTTCTGTGTCTATTGTATACATGTACGTCCTCCTGCCTGTGTTTACATCAATGTTTCTGTGTGTATAAATGTCTCTGTGTGTCCCTCTGTGTGTGTTAATACTGAGTATGCATTCTGTGATTAAAATCAACTAGGTTCAATCTGTCTACCGCCTCCTCCACTCCACCCTCACAATCTGGAGCCCTACACGCCCTCTGCTCCAAGTCCGACTCTTTCATCAAACCAACAGATAAATGGGGTGCCGTGGTTGTCTGGCACATAGACCTCTTAACCGCTGAAGCCAGACGCCAAATCGAGGACACCTCCTCCTTCTGCCGCCTCGACCATGACCCCACCCCATCAGCAAACCATCAACTCACAGACCATTCAGGACCTCATCACCTCAGGAGATCACCCATCCACAGCTTCCAAAATCATAGTCCAGGAACACCACAAGGCCCATTTCTACCTCTTTCTAAGATCCACAAGCCTGACCACCCTGGCCGACACATTGTCGCAGCATGCTCCTGCCCCTCTGACCTCATCTCTACCTACCTCGACACTGTCCTATCCTCTCTAGTCCTGGAACACCCCACATTCGTTCGAGGCACCACGCATGCCCTCCACATCCTCGAACACTTCCGTTTCCAAGACACCCAACGCCTCATCTTCACCATAGATATCCAATCAGTCCAAGCCTCCATCCGCCATGACCAGGGCCTCCACTCCTCCGTTTCAATCTCTCCTGACGTCCCCACAAGTACCCTTCCACCGACACTCTTATTCTTTTTGCCGAACTGATTCTCACCCTTAACAATTTCTCCTTCGAATGCTCCCACCTCCTCCAGACCAAAGGGGTAGCCATGGACACCTTTATGGGCCCCAGCCATGCCTGTCTCTTTGTTGGAAACGTAGAACAGTCCACCTTCAAGAATTACACCGGCACTACTTCCCATCTCTTACTCCGCTGCCTTTTTGACTACATTGGCGCCACCTCGTACTCCCGCAAAGAGGTTGAGCACTTCATCAACTTAACCAACACATTTAACCCTGACCTTAAATTTACCTGGACGATCTCTGACACCTCCCTTCCCATCCTGGAACTCTGCATCTCCATTAATGACGACCGACTTGACACCAACATTTTCTACAATCCCACCGACTCTCACAGCTGCGTGGATTACACCTCTTCCCACTCTACCTCCTGCAAAAATGCCATACGGTACTCCCAATTCCTCCGCCTCCGCCTCCCAGGAGGACCAGTTCCACCACGGAACACACCAGATGACCTCCATCTTTTGAGACCTCAATATGCCTTCCCACGTGGTTAAAAATACCCTCCCAACGCATCTCGTCCCCATCCCGCACCTCCAATCTCAGGCCCCACCCCTCCAACTGTAACAAGGACAAAACCCCTCTCGTGCTCACCTTCCACCCTACTCATCTTCGCATAAAACAAATCAATCACCGACATTTCCCCCACCTCCAAATGGAGCCCACTACCAGAGATATATTTCCCTCCCCACCCGTTTCAGCCTTCCGAAAAGACCGTTCCCTCCTTGACTACCTGGTCAGGTCCACATTGCCCACAACCAACCCTGACGTCCTGTCAACGTGCCCTACCACTGCAGGAATTACAAACCCTGCGCCCACATCTCCACTCTCAGCTCCATCCAAGGCCCTTTAGGAGCGTTCAAAATGCATTAAAAAATTACCTGCACATCCACCAATATCAGTGATTGTATCCGTTGCTCCAGATGCGATCTCCTATATATTGGGGAGTCTGGACTCCTCCTAGCTGAGCGCTTTAGGGAACATCTCCGGGACATCCGCACCAATCAACCACAATGGCCTGTGGCTCAACATTTCAACTCCCCCTCCCACTCTGCCGAGGACATGGATGCCCTGGGCCTCCTTCACCACTGCTCCCTTACCACCCGACGCCTGTAGGAAGAACGCCTCATCTTCGGCCTTGGAACACTTCAACGCCAGGGTATCAATGTGGACTTCAACAGTTTCCTCATTTCCCTTTTCCCCACCTCATCGCACTTCCAAACTTCCAGCTCAGCACCAGCCCATGACCTGTCCTATCGGCCTATCTTCTTTTCCAGTTATCCACTCCACCCTAACCTATCACCTTCAACCCAACGCCATCCACCCATTGTACTCTTGCTATCTCCCCCCACCCTCCTCGCTGACTTATCACCTTCATCTCCACCCCTACTCACCTGTTGTTCTATATGCTACTTTCTCCCCACTCCCACGTTCCTCTCATTTATCTCTCCATCCTTCAGGCACTCTGCTGTATTCCTAATGAAGGTCTTTTGCCCGAAACGTCGATTGGATGCTGCCTGAACTGCTCTGCTTTTCGAAAACCACTCTACTGCAGAATAGGATTTATGTGTTCCGATGTCGGTGTTTGTAAAGTGCTAGCGGGGAAAATAACTACGTGGTTCCTTAGTGTTGTTTACGTTCTCAGATAATAGTTGTCTATAAGTGGCAGCTTGGGGGTTTGCAGACAGAGCACGTGTATTGAAACATTGCAATCGAAAGGCTGTACAGCTTGCAAACGAAGCAGCAGCTTTCCTCACCAAATCTACAGACATTTGAATGTAGTCAATCATGTTGAGCAAGGTACTTTGATTCTTAAAAAAATATTAATTTGAAGTGAAATGGCACAATGAACCCTATTGCAAGAAATTTTGTTGTGTCATCACGTGTATAAAAGGAGGCAGTTGAAAAAAAAAGACCGGTGCAGGCTGCCATCCAACAGACTTATCTGGCCTCAGCTCTCGTCAGATTATCACTGTCGTTCAGATCCTCACTGATGCCTGAGCAAAAACATTATTTAGTGACCCAAGAATCAACGGAGAAGGCATTCTGGACAGAAGAACCAACAGAGAAGGAACACATCGTTTCAGACGATCAATAATCTGATTGCAATTTTGAGAGAATGTTTTTTTGTAAATGAGTAGGATTTATCCTGTATTGCTGGACATATCTTCAGTCATCAGATCATATGTACCCTACATGTTGGTGGGGAGCTAGGGAATTGATTGCTATGCAAATGCATGTAGTTCGTCTCTTTCTCAAACTGTTGGACTATAACCTGGTGTTTATATTTAATTTAAATGCAAATTTATGCGGCACGGTGGCACAGTGGTTTGCACTTCTGCCTCACAGCGCAAGACACCTGGGTTCAATTGCCACCTCAGGCGCCTGACTGTGTGGAGTTTGCACATTCTCCACGTGTCTGTGTTGATTTGCTCCGGTTTCCTCCCAAAATTAGATGAATTTGCAATGGCTAAATTGCCCGGAATGTTAGGTGAAGGGTAAATGTACGGGGACGAGTCTGGGTGGGTGTGCGTCGGTGTGGACTGGTTGGGCCGATGGGCCTGTTTCCACACTGTAAGTAATCTAAAAAAAATCTGATCCAAACATACCAGACAATTTACCGTCATAGAGATGTATAGCATGGAAACATTTACTTCGGTCCAACTTGTCTATGCCGACCAGATATCCAAACCAAATCTAGTGCCATTTGCCAGCACTTGGCCCATATCGCTCTGAACCCTTCCTATTCATATACTCATCCAGATGCCTTTTAACTATTGCAATTGTACCAGCCTCCATTTCTTCCTCTGGCAGCACATTACATACACACAGACCTCTGCATGAAAAAATTGTCACCTACGTCCCTTTTACACTTTCCCCTCTCACCCTCAACCGATGCCCTCTAGTTTTGAACTCCCCCAACCCAAAGAAAATACCTCTTCAATTTAACCTATCCATGTCCCTTTATATTGTAAACTGCCTTGGGCTGTTTGTTATTTTCACAGAAAGTGATGAAAAATGGATGAAGATGTATTGAAATGAAAATGCACTTCCTCAGCATGTAGGCAAACTGACTGAACTTTATCAATGCTACTCACCACCAATGCATAATACGTTTTTTCCAGACTTGTGACTCAAGGACCTTGTCATGGGGGTAGTTGCCATGGTCAGTCATGAAGGGGATCATCACCATTGCAGCAACATACAGGAGAATGTGATTTCCTCTGGTTAATAAAAACATACAAGGTAGGAGTGATATGATGTCTAACCGTCCTTTTTATGCTCTTTCTTCACACTTAAGCAACGATTTATAATTATTCAGTTTATATTTTGCCCAGTCAGCAGACCAACTACCGGTCATAGGGTCCTACAATACTGAAACAGGTTCTTTGGCCCAAACTGGTTCATGCAGACCAAAATGTCCATCCACGTGAACCACATTTTCCTGCACTCGAACCATATCCTCCTGAACTTTTCCTATTCATGTATGTAACCAAATGTCTTTCCAAGATTTTTAATGTACCCGCCTCAACCATTTCCGCTGGCAGCTCATTTCATATGTGTATCACCTTCTGTGTTGACCCTCGGGTTTCCTTCTATTCATTCCTCTCTAACCATAAACTGATGCCCTCCAGTCCTCGATTCCCCAACTCTGGGAAAAAGACTGAGTGCTTTCACCCTATCCATGCCCCTCACGATCAAATACACTTCTATAA
Source organism: Hemiscyllium ocellatum (assembly GCF_020745735.1). NCBI lineage: Eukaryota > Metazoa > Chordata > Chondrichthyes > Orectolobiformes > Hemiscylliidae > Hemiscyllium > Hemiscyllium ocellatum. Next base: position 96,546 of record NW_026867717.1, on the reverse strand, counting down.
GATCCCCCATCATTCTCCTATACTATAAAGAAACAATATCCACTCTTGCCCAATCTCTCACTATAATGCAGACCATTGAGTCCAGGCAACATCCTTGCGAATTTTTTTCTGTTTTCTATACAGTTTAACAACATCTTTGCTGTACCAAGGTGATCAAAACTGAGACAATACCCCAAGTGTGTCTTCACCAAATGTCCTGTAGAACTGCAACGTAACTCCCCAACTTCTATACCCAATGCCCTGAGCGATGAAGGCCAGTATGCCAAAAACCTCCTTCACTGACCTGCCTACCTGTGACTCCACTTTCAGAGAACTGTGAACCTGAACTGTAAGACCCGTCTGTTCCACTACACTTCTTAAAGCCTACCATTCACCATGAAACTCCTATCTTGATTTGACTTTCTAAAGTGCAACGCTTCACATTCATGTCTTTTAAACTCCATTTGCCATTTTTCATTTCCTCAGCTGAGCAAGTTCCAGGAGCAACTTCTGGCAGCCTTCCTCAATGTCCACAGTACTGACTATTTTAGTGTCTTCAGCAATCTTGCTCATCATGCCTTGTACATTCTTATCCAAATCATTGCGATAGATAACAAATGATAATGGACGCGCAGCAGCAAGCTGAGGCACTCCATTAGTCACAAGCCTCTAGTCCGACAAGCATCCTTCCACTATTACACTCTGCTGCCTACCATCAAGCCAATTTGTTTTCTAATTTGCCAGCCAGCCCTGATTCCATGTGATCTAATGTTCCAGAGCAGCCTACCATGTTGAACCTTATCAAAAGCCTTACTGAAATCCATATAGATTGCATCTTCTGCCCTGCCCTCCTCAGCCTTCCTGGTCGCTTCATCAAAGAACTGTAACAAATTTGTGAGGCATGATCTCCCACTCCCAAAGCCATGCTCTATTGAGGAAGGCCAGTGTGTTGTCCTTGGCGGGGAGGTAGGATTTAATTGCATCATCGAGGACAGGGATGACGGCGGGGCCTCATCTGGTTTGTTGTCGGGGAGCAGGTTAGGCGACTTGGTCAAGTCCTTCGACTCGTGGAGGGTTTGGGCTATGGGGAGAGGCTGAATAGACTGTATTCACTGTGATCTAACCATGCTGCACAGTTTATGGCTTAGCAATAGAGGAACATTGTCGAACACTGTTGTGGAGAAAATATATAGAGAACCACCAGGAGACGCAGAGAGTTCTTCAAGAAGTAGGCCTTTTATTTACAAACAAAGCAACCGTCACACCGAGAAAGCTGATTCTCGAATGCCCACCCAGCTTAGGCTCCGTGGATTTTTATATTTTTTAATCATGTTTCTGTTAGCTTACCAGCATGTCCAACTGCATTTATCAAGTGCCTCACTCTAGCTACACAATAAACCAGTGCTGCTAGTTCCCATTATCACCTAAGTTGTACATTCTACTTAATGTCATTCTAATGTCACTGTTAGATATTTATTGGTAACTCTGCTACAGTGATCTTCAATTGCAGACTAAACTGTCATGATAAATATTTAACTTTTCCATCTGTTACAATAGTCTCCTGTCTCAAGCTCACTCTAGTAACTATTAATTAGCTAATTTAATGTTATGCCCTAAATATTTATAGCCCCAAACCGGTCATAATTACATTTAACGAATAAACTTGCTTTATTACTTGTGTAATATCATCTTGCCGCCGTGACCTTTCAGCCTTAACCTTACTCTTCTAATTGGTGGAAGAATGTTCCACTATAGTTATCCCATCATGCCCCTGCCATCCATAGAATACTGATCCCAGTGGTATTCGTGCTTCAACCCTTCCCATGCTTTCATGTTCGTTATTTTCCATATTCCCCCCCTTTGAAACCTACTGGTCTCACCCATGGAAAGAAGACAATGAGCTTAGACTCACTGGTGCCCAATACCAGAAATATAGATCCCACCATGGAAAAAATAATTTTCGGAGTCGTAAGTTAAAGGGTACTTCCTCCATTCCTGAGGTCCCTTTGGCCAAAAACCTGCTCTCCAATAACCAGAACAGGAAAAAAGACCCAAGATCCCTCACAATCTTGGACCTGCACCACGTTCTTCAGAAGTATCATCAACGTCCCCACGTGGACATATTCCTTGTACTGTGGCAGTTGTTAGATCATAACCATCTAACACCTGAGGAATAAACTTTTGCTGGGGCATCTGAAATGACCACAAATTGCCGTGCAGTGACGCGAACTACAAAGGACTTAATAAATGGTATAGCACAACAAAAGATGAAGGCAACAACAAGCAAAACTGCACCTACCTAAGTCCAATCTTGACAAACCATCACCCCCAAGACCCTAATATAGTATTCAGCCAATCAAAAGCTTGATGACCAAACCCTGCATTGTTTTTATTTTGATCTCCTTTCTTAGATTGTTTAGTTTTTCCATTGCTTCAGTCAAAGATCCCCCAGGGCTAGTGTTGTTAGATATAAAGGTACAGCAATGTTCCCCAATATCACACAAATTTCGCCTTTTTCTTCCTGTATCTAATCTAAGGCCTGTCTGTTTTGTCATGTCATTTTACTGGTAGCATCCTATTGTTCTACGAAGGCCAAAACGGCATCATCAGTATAATTGATAAATCTCTGCTTTTTGTAATAAATGTAATTAATCCATTCAGCATTCTTGCTAATCTCCATCATTGGGAGAAGAGCTTCCCAGCCCGTGGCAATCTCATTGCGGGCATTAAACTCATTAGGAATACCGCTTGGCTGTCCTATACTATCAATCTGAATTGTCAGATCAGGGACATACCGTCGCTTAGTCCGGCGGCTATGACGTAGCGTCAACCTGCGTGTGGCGTTATAACTACCTTGTGTCGGAGCATTACACGGGCAAAGCTGCCACTCCAGTCAGTGGGCAGCGTCATGCACAACAAAACTTTCTTACCTCAGTCAGTAAGTATCCGTCAGTGGGACACGTTGAGAATTTAAAAGAGCCCCAAATGTGGTGCCCACCTCCATTTGAATCGTCCTCCCACAAAGACACATAAAGTAGCCTACTAGTGTGGAGCCATTTCACTTAAAGCTTTCAAAACTCAACCCTTCCCGTTTCCTGAAAGCAGCCTCGGGAAACGTGCAATTAGTCTTACCGGTGAACCACGGGATAGTATATCAACACCAAAGTTGGAGTTGCTGCCAGCCCACGTCGTCCTGTTTATAGAATGTAGTGACCTGAAGTAGCAGGCACCAAAAGGGGGCAAGGGGATTGCCTGTAATTTGATAAATCATTCGGGTAAAGGGTCGGCTAGAATACTGCAAAAACTATTCAGTACAGATGGTCAGGTTAAAGGGCATATGGACAACATAGTATGAGGGGATTAACTTAGTACACAAGGAGTAGTCCTGTCTAGCCATCACTATGACAGTGTAGTTTGCACACTGATACCAGTGATTGCCATGAGTGCATACCCATGCTAGGGCAGCAAAGTAACCTTGGCATTAACAGTCCACGTCTGCCAGGTTAATGGTCTCCAAGTCTGAATATTCAGGCCTGGCATCAGAGAGGTGGTTATCAGGGGCATCCCACATGTCTTCCCCATCCTTGTTGCCAGGAGGACTGTCCTCGACGTCTCCATAAGTATCATTTCTGTTATGATCAGGATTCCCAGGATCTTCCCCTGAACATTGTTCAGAACCCTGTGGAGGCATACTAGCCTCTGGTGTGCCCTACCTATGTCCATGTTTTTCAGCCTTACCTCCACTTACCTCAGTGTCAGAATTAATTTGTGCCGGTGAGAGAGCTTTAGTACAATGATTAAGGTGGTACCATATGTGTCGTCCTTCCACTTGGATGGCGGTAGATGATGCCTTAATCACGAAGAAAGTTCTCTCTCCTCGACTCATTTCAGCATCATCGAAATACCCACACGTACACACAATCCCTGGGCTGACTTGTTCCTTCCTCGTTGACAGCTGTCAGTTCCCTTTGTATTTCCAGCAGGTGGTGAGTCTCATGTGTCATAGGTTGCTGCTGCATATATTGCTTATGTTCTGAGTTTAACTGCTCCAAGCTAGGCCATTTGTATGGGCTCTCCACCTGGTCACTGGCATCGGTCTACCTGTGATCATCTCAAGTGGTGTGAGCGTCTCATGTAGTGTTAGATTGTAAAGCCAGCGGCAGCACATCAATCCAATTAAGGTTGGTGCTTGCACAGATCTTATTTAAATTGGCTGTCAATGTCCCATGCATTCTTTCCAACATACCCTGTGACTGGGGATGATATACGCATCCAAACCTCAGCTTGATTTTCAAATAATGCAGCATCAAATTAACTAGGTTCTGAATTAAGGCAGATTCATTCTTTGGGCTGATTTACGATTGTATACCAACTCTTGAGATATCTTCATTCGCCATAAATGTTACTGCTGTCCAAGCTCCTGCTTTCAACCTTATTTACACTGGTCCAACTGATTTCACTCTCGCCCCATGTGTATCATGTTACGACCACAAATTGCCTGGTACTGTATCCAATTGTTCATTCCCATATTGATCATCTTCCTCCACTGTCACTGGCATGTTCCGCTGGATTGTTACCTTGGCTTCCTTTGGATTCCCTGTCAAGTTGCAGCACGCTAGTGTTTTAATATAGCTGCCATCCCTGGATTCCCAAACGCCTATCGTGAGCATATACCATTCCCTAATTGTTTCTACATGCCTGGCCATAGTGCCTAAATCTTTAGATTGATATTCCTTATTTCCCAGTAAGACTACATGCAGTGCAGAGCCTGGTACACTCTACCAGTTCAGCAGGAATGGATTTCTCTCTATTTGCAGGATCACCTCCTGCATCCCTAATAACATTGCTTCACTTCTCACATTTTATGGTGCGCTGTCTTTCTATGCCACTGCGTTGCTAACACCTCATCCTGTGTTTCATCAAATATCACTGTGTCGTCCAGCTCAGACTGAGGTGGTCTTGCTTTCGTCAACATCGGAAACACCTCTGCTTCCCACATCCCCCAAATGTCTTGAATATCACTTGCTATATCCACTATCCAATAAACATTAACATCTTTAACTTCTGGCATCATTAATTGTATATTGGCCTTTTCTACGACCGAGTCCTGCTATGTGCACTTCAAACTTACTTCTAACTGTCAGCTATGTTTATTTGAACTGTTTGTGAGTAATTATGAGACCATCTCCTTGGCTCTCATTGAGGTGGGTTAGTGTATTTGCTGAGTTTGAAGGAACTGTAAAAGAGCAGAGGGAACTTCTTACCCACAGTAAGGAAGGTAATAAGTAGAAACTTGTTAGCATACTTTACATTCAAATGCATATATGTGCTGTGTGTTAGTGGTGAGGCTGGTTGGTGGGATAAACAGAGGGCAAGGTTAGGGATGATAAGTAATTTGGATGATACAAATATTCACAGAGTGATTGGTAGTGAGGAAGACAATCTCAGCGTACAGATAGAAACAGACACATTTGTCAGTTGGGCATGTGAGTGGTAGATGAAATTTAACTTTGATAAATGTGAGATGATGCTTCTTGCCAGGAGTCACAAGACAAGACAGTACTCAATGAGTGGTGGGATACGAGGAAGCTCAGAGGAAATAAAGATCCCTCAATGTGGCAGAAGTGGTTGATGGCTCCGTGAAAAAGATATCTCTACCAGCAGGGATTTCCTGTCGATGCTCTGGAGGACTTTGGTTCAGTCACAATTGGAGTTTTGTGTGCAGTTCTGGTCACTGTACAATAAGAAGGATGTGATTGCATTAGACAGGGTGCACAAAGATGTTCGTGAAAATGTTGCTGGGAGATGAGCAGTTTGGTTGTGAAGTCAGATTCTGGATAAGGTCGAGTTGCGACCTTACGAGTAGAGATAAGATGATAAGACGATGGGGTGCATGGATTGGGGGAATCAAAAGAAGTTTTTCCCCTTCTCTGAAGATCCAATAGCAATGTGGCCCTTTTTTGAGCTGAAAGTCTCGAGGTTCAAAGGGAAGATGACACCCAGAGGACCGTCGGTTGAGTTGGCAATCTTCCAAATCTTTACAAAGTACTTGAATGACAATCAGGACAATGGAATAAGTTTTGAAATGTGACTCGTGTACTTTATAATATAATTTTCGAGTTACAAACACGACGGATCAATGAGTCAATTCTGTCCCATATGATGTTATCATTCAATGAATTGTCAGTTAAATTTCGGAATTTGTTTCTGTTTTTTAGATTAGATTAGACCATTTATAGTGTGGAAAACAGGCCCTTCGGCCCAGCTAGTCCACAACGATCCTTCGAAGGGCAATCCACCGAAACCTATTCCAATACATTAACCCCTTCATCGAACACTATGGGCAATTTAGCATGCCCAGTTCACCTAAGTGGTACTTAACTAATTTTTGTCTTCGTTTTGAAGAAATATAAACGAGTATACGTTCAAGCTGTTGCGATGGTTACTACGAACTTTTGGTTCTGATTCAGAGAATTCATTCACAGATACATTTTGCCAAACGAGTTGCAAAAGTGAATTAAAAGGTAAGCAATAATACAATCATGTTGAGTAGAACACCTCTCAACGAAATCTACAACGAGAGGCAGTGAATGACCGAATAGCCTCAGCAAGAACAAGCGTCCTGAGTGAAAAGTAGTGCAAAAAAAATCTTTTTGGGACTAATTGTGAGAGAAATAAAGCAAGCCTTGTTGTTTGATGACAACCTGCAATTCACATTTGAGACCCAGAGGATACAATTAATTCAGAAATTGGGCGATTCAAATTAACTGAGAGAAAAACATCATTAAAGTGTATCTGTTGGGATAAGTTGGTTGTTGAAAATGATTAAAATGTTGGAAGTGTCATCATAATTTCCCAGTGGATATACCACACAATATAAAGTCAAGTCTCTGAAACTGTATTACTTTCAATTCGAAATAATTCTCCAATTCCAACAGATTAACAGCTGCAGCAAGGGAGAGTTAGTGCCAAAAACAATAAAATGCATCGAACAAGGGAAATGGTCAAAAAAGTTTACTACACCATCATTGCTGTTGTTGGAGTTCCTGGTAAGTCTTGGAACCACTCATGTTGTACATATGTCTGCTTCTTCCAATTAGAATTATTCGGAATGAGGGTTCCTATTCAAAGAGGAACAAGTAACCCCAGAGCCCCAGTGTTACTGGGAGCATCATTCAAAGTAAAATGATACTGAGTGTGCTTTATGAACTGGAGGGGGACACCTTGCCCCAGTGGCTTTGCGCATAGGAGTATCTATGAATATAGAATTGAACTGTTTGTGGTGAACCGAATTCAAGTGAATACCTGACTACGTTCATAACGACGACCATAATTTGACTGTTAATGTGGAATGCTTCTTTCATAATACATTTCTAATTTCTGATGTGTTCACTGGTGAAATTGTCATTGTAGATTGTATGCTGAAAATGTGTTGCTGGAAAAGTGCAGCAGGTCAGGCAGTATCCAAAGAACAGGAGATTCGACGTTTCGGACATAAGCCCTTCTTCAGAAATTAGGAGATTCGACGTTTCGGGCATAAGCCCTTCTTCAGAAATGAGGAACGGCTCATTCCTGAAGAAGGGCTTATGCCCGAAAAGTCGAATCTCCTGCTCCTTGGACGCTGCCTGACCTGCTGCGTTGTTCCAGCAACACATTTTCAGCTCTGATCTCCAACATCTGCAGACCTCACTTTCTCCGCAGTGTAGATTGTAAATACGATTGAATGCAAATTAGATACATCGTTGATGTGTATATTTGGTCCTAAGTTTACAAAGTTAAATGTTCCTTTGGGGGTACATATATGTGACTCATTCGCATATCGTGAAAGTAACAGAAGAGCAATATCAATTCACTCAATTGTCCGATGGACATATCATGTTTTCTTAAAAAGTCTTTTGGACGGATTGATATTCCAGCAAGGTTAGGGCAAGCCTGTATCATGGCTACTACATTTCTTTATCTAGACGTTAATAATGAAGCATCTGGATTAACAACAGTTGGCAATATTTCGCACCGATATGTGATAAGATTTTGATGAACAATGTTTGAACCAGTTATTCATAATCTAAGCACAGTTGATTTTTAAAGTGATCACTGTCCATTGCTTTGTCATGTGCGTCCTTCTTGGGAGGAAGATGTTTTGTTAAGGACGTTGCACCAGTTAGTTTTAAGGCAATATTATTACAACGCAAAATAAATTTAATAGGAAAACATTCTCATGCAATAAATAATGGGCATCAGCACTTGTAATATTATGGCTGTGATAAATAATTGATTTAGAGAGGATTACATAAAAGAAAGAGAATACAATAAAGAATGTTGCATAATAATAAAGAAAATCGTCACCAAGGTTTTTGACTTCAGGCATATTCATGAGATTCTGCTGGCCATCTACATAATTCATGTTACCGGCAGAGCGCATAAATTTAAGTTTCCAAGTAGAGAGCATTTGTCTTCTTTTTGTGTGATAATGATAAACGTTCTGACTCTGCCATATGTCCAACTTCATCACACAACCCCAATTTTTGTTCCACAGCTTCTATTTATTCAACATCACCATGTGTTAAACTCTAAAGTGCGACAATCTCCGGATTGTTTGACTTGCAATTATAAAGCATTTATTCCTTAATCAGATGTTTCTATTTTTATTTTTTATGAACTGAAACAAAATCTCTGCGTTATTAATGTTTAAATTATAAACATATACTGACAACAGGAAGCCTTTAAGAAACAGGAGTCAAAGAGATTACAACTCTCTTTATTATTGCACTGCCTAGTAAGATGGTTCTGGCACTAAAAGGACAATCATCTCCGCTGTCACACATCGATGCACGAATTCTGCAAGGTCGTGTCCTTGGCCCGAACTCTGCGGTTGCCTCACCAATGCCCTTCCCTTCACTTGTCATGTCCAAAGCGAAGATGTTTGCAAACAATTACACCACGTTCAGCACAGTTTTTAACGCCTTATATAATGAAGACATTTGCGTCCCAAAACTTCATGATAGCATCTAGCTTGGCATGGTCATTGATAAATAGCATTCGCACTCACCATAAACCAGACAATAATAATCTTAAGCGGTAAGAATCTATCAAACACCCATTGACCTACAATGCCATTACCATCCCTGAATGCACGATGAGCATCTTAGCGTTGCACGATGGAAACACACACTTTCAGTCCAACTTGTCCATGCCGACTAAGTTCTGCATTTCAAAGAATCCACATCGTGTGGAAACAGGCAACTCAGTCCAACAAGTCGACATCCGATCCTCCTCCATTATCCCCTGCATTTCCAATGGCTAACGCACCTAACCTACACATCCCTGAACACCAGGGAAACTTTAGCATTGTCATACCACCTGAAATGTGCATTTTTGGACTTTTGTAGAAAGTTGGCGCCTCAGGCAGAAACTGATGTTAAACACGGGGAAAACGTGTAAACTCAACATAGGCAGTCTCAGTGAGACTGTAATCTCACCTGACTCCCTTGTACTGTGAGACATCATTGCAAACCACAGAATCATGGTGGCATCCAAAGACCTCTATACTTCTCCTATTCATGCACCTGTACACATGTCTTTTGAATATTACATCTGTGCCGGTATTTACAAATTCCTGCGGCAGTTCATTACAAAACTAAATCACCTTCTGTGTGAAACAGTTGCCCATCAAGAGTCTCTGAATCGGTGTTTACTGATTCCGGGTGTTGCTTTTTGTGAGAATTTTATTATGGGAAACTACAGTTCGACAGTGTAAAGGAAAATAAATACCATCTCCCGACCAACCCCTCCACCACACCCAAAAAGACGTAATGAGTACCTGGTCGTGTTTCTGAGATTAATTTTCTGCCCATGTGATTCTGTTTGTCTTTTGAAAGTGCAAGTTATTTCACTTGAGAGAAGCTACTGTAATGGTTCTCATGACATTGTACTGAACAAAAAGAAACCTGATTTCTAATATTCAACATGAATCTAGAAAATTCAATTAATCATTTCAAATCTATTTTCTTTCATCTTACAGTTAGTCTGGTGGCAATTGCATTCTTATCTCGGAACAAGTGTGGCCTTTCAACATGTTCCACTCGCTATCTCGTAGCCATGGCAGTGTCTGATTTACTGTTCGTTATATTCGATATCATATTTATTCAGTTTGTTTACGATTATTATCCACTGTCTTTTCTGGACATCACTCCTGTTTGTAGTGTTATCCACGTTCTTGGCTCCTTTACTATTGATTGTTCTGTCTGGTTCACTGTTGCTTTTACATTTGATCGATTTGTAGCCATTTGTATTCATCAGATGAAATCTCAGTATTGCACAGCGAAAACAGCAATGAGAGTTCTAGCAACAATCTGTATTTTCTTCTCTTTAAAGAATATTCCCATGTATTTCATATATGAATCCGGAAGGATCGTCAGAAACATTCCATGGTTTTGTTACATCGAAGACAGCTTTTATGACAATGTACATTGGGCGAGTTATAAATATATTAGAATATTTTTAACACCATGTCTCCCATTCATTTTTATTGTCTTTCTCAACGTTCTGACCGTCAGACACATCTTTGAGGCCGTTAAGGCACGTAAAGGACTGAGGGGTCAGAGAAAAACAGAGATTGACCCAGAGATCGACAGCAGAAAGAAATCTCTGATTTTACTCTTTGCCATGTCCGCCAATTTTATCCTTCTCTGGTTTGTGTATATTTTATATATGTTCAACGCTTTTTATTACGCAGATGATTTCTATCTCTTTGAACAAGTTGCACTAATGCTGCGGGACCGAAGTTGCTGCACAAATGCACTTATTTATGTGGTGACACAGAAAAACTTTAGAGATCAGTTAAAGTATGCCGTGAAATATCCAGTTATAAAAACAATTCAATTGATGAATAAATCCAAGTGACTGAGAGCCAACATGAGATTCAGCAGATAATGGAACGAGGTGTCCACGTGAAGAATGAACGAAATGGAAAAAAAGGAGTAGCAACAGGATTTTGTTGTTTTTTCCAATGAGAAGGAAATGACTCCATCCAAGGAGCAACACGGAAGAGACCAGAGGAACAAAGTCAAAGTAAACTGCTGACAGCAATGAGCAGCAGAATACAGAAAGCTGAACAACAAAGCCGAAACCAAAAGAGGAATGATTCATGCCTCAGAAAAAAAAAATCTCCCAAGCAATCACTGCACAGCAAGTGAAGCTGACACAAAGATAAACTATCTGGTGAATGTATCATCGTTCTCTACAGGGCAGAGTGGGAAACTCCTTCTTACAGAACTCTCGGATCCACACAGCTGGACAAAAACACGAGAATCTTCCAATTTAAATAAATTAAATAGCATACTGTATAAAATATGTTTTTAAATCATAAATGTGTTTCCAGGGATACTTTGTTTCCATTCAGTTCCCGCGGCTTGATGCAGATATCAGTTCCTTCCTTTGTTTATATTTCTCATGATTCATGTACACTGAAACTGATGACCGAAAAAATGTTGCTGTATGATCTAATCCTTTTTTTAGGTACTTATCTATGACAGGTGATTTCTTCAAATTCCAGGCGCAGCAATTACTGTTTTCTAATCTGTTGCATTGTTTTGGAAATTTTGGGGAAAAGAAAGATTTGAATAAAAATGACACGTTTGATAAAAGACAGTGAGACAAAGGCAAGAACCTTGTGCTCAAGGGATTAAAGGAGAAAGAAACCGACACAACTGCTGTTTCAGGGAAGTATCTTTGGGCATTGAAGTGCGTCTATGAAAACATTAACCATCAGTCAAATTCCAAGACGGATTGAATGAACCTGCGAGAGAGAGAGCTCGCAGTACAGGAACAGCTAATTGCATAGTTTTTAAATTGTTTTAAGTGGAACCTCACTGCCCTTTTTTTGTTAGTCTGCAATAGTGAATAGAGTGGATTCTTTGTGAAGTTATGTTTACTGAGTTCTGCCTCATGATTAAATTTGAAAATACAAAATATTGATACTGAAGTTGCCTGGAGCAGTGCTTTATTAGAGCAGTAAGATTGTGCTAATTCTTGTAGCTCTCGGTTGTTCAGGTTCATAGATTTTCTTTAGGAGAGTGATGTACCCTTCCTCTAGGATGTGAGGGGTTAGGGAGAGTTTCCATGCTCCTGTTGAGTATGTTGGCAGTAAGGGTGTTTGGTTATGAATTCAATCAGATTATTTTGATCAGCTGGAACGGCAGTTAGAGGCAGTGAAGAATTTACAGGAGCATAGCAGTTATAGGAAGGGAGAATATCCGCAGATACAGTCATGTAGATGGGTTACATCTATTAAAGTTAGGAAGAAGAGGCAGGTAGTGCTGGAGTTTCTGGTGGCTATCCCCATCTCAAAGAAGAAAGCTGCTTGGGATGTACTTGAGATGGATCTCAGATGCATGTAGCACCAGCAGTCAAGTTTCTGTCACCAAGCCAGGCTTTAATGTAACGTAAAATGCCAGGTTCCAAGCGATTGGTTGTGATAGGAAAGACGTAATTCAGACGTATAAGCATTCTGCAGGGCACCGCGTGAAAGGCTTGTTGCCTCGCCGGTGGCAGGATCAAGAATATCTCGGACAGGGTGCACAATGTGCTCAAAGGTAAAAATAATGACTGCAGATGCTGGTAACCAGATTCTGGAATACCGTGGTGTTGGAAAAGCACAGCAGTTCAGGCAGCATCCGAGGAGCAGTGAAATCGAGGTTTCGGGGTAAAGCCCTTCATCAGGAATACAGGCAGGGTGCCTGAAGGGTGGAGAGATAAATGAGAGGAGGGTGGGAATGGGGAGAAAACAGCATAGAGTACAATAGGTGAGTGGGGGTGGGGATGAAGGCGATAGGTCAGGGAGGAGGGTGGAGTGGACAGGTGGAAAAGAAGATAGGCCAGTAGCAAAGGTCATAGGGACGGTCCTGAGCTGGAAGTTGGGAACTTGGGTGAGGTGGGGGAAGGGGAAATGAGAAAAATGGTGATGTCCACGTTGATGCCCTGGGGTTGAAGTGTTCCGAGGCGTTCTTCCTCCAGGCGTCGGGTAGTGAGGGAGCGGCGGTGAAGGTGGCCCAGTACGTCCATGTTCTCAACTGAGTGGGAGGAGGAGTTGAAATGTTGGTCCATAGGGCGGGATGGTTGGTTTGTGCGGGTGTTTGGTTGGTGCGAGTACCCCCAGAGATTATCTCTAAAGCAGGGAGCTAAAAAAAAAGGTGACCCCTAAGGCATGGTAACAAAATGGAGCAAAAGAGGACAGGGCGTGTCATTTTGATAAGGGATCGCATTCCATCCAAATATAGACCTAAGACGAACAAGTATGGGACATGGGACTTCATTGGCGGATCGAGGAAACCCCGAAGGATTTCGATAGCATCATCACGAATAAAAGAATGACTATAGTAAGATTAGGACAAATGTAGCATAGTAGTGCAAAGTGGCGAGTGGAGTCGGGGGAATAGATTATGCTCTAAATAAACATGTTTCGTCAGTATTCACATTAGAAAAAGACAATGTGTGCGAGGATAATACTGAAGTACAAGCTACTAGACCAGATGGGATTGCGGTGCATAAGGAGGAGTTGTGAGCAGTTCTGGAAACTATGAAAATAGATAAGTCCCCTGGGCTAGATAGGAATTATCCTAGCATTCTCAGGGAAGTCAAGGAGGAGATTGCCTAGCCTTTGGGTTTGATTTTTATATCCTCATTGTCTACAGGATTCGTGCCAGACCATGGAGGATAGCAAATGATCTTCCCTTGTTCAAAAAGGGGAGTAGAGACTACCTTGGAAATTATAGACCTGTAAGCCTTACTTCGGTTGTCAGCAAAGGGTTGTGAGTGACAGGATTTGTTATCATTGAGAGATGAATAAGTTCATTTGGGATAGTTAACACGGTTTTGTGGAGGTTAGGTCGTGCCTCACGAGCTTTCGTGAGTTCTTCGAGAAGGTGACCAAGCAGGTGGACGGTGGTTATGTGGTTGATCTCGTAGATATGAATTTCAGTAAACTGTTTGATAAGAGTCCCAATGTAGGGCATTGCACAAATACGGAGACATGGGATTGAGGGTGATTTAGCAGTTTGGATGAGAAATTAGCGAGCTTAAGGCAGACAGAAGGTGACGGTTGGTGGGAAATATTCATCCTGCAGTTTCGTTATTCGTGGCGTTCTGCAATGATCTGTTTTTTATTTTTATAAAAGGCGTGAATGAGAGCATCGAAGTGTGGGTTAGTAAATTTGCGGAGCACACTAAGGTTGGTCAAGTTCTGGATCGTGGTAAATGATGTTGCACATTACAGAGAGATGTAGATTAGCTGCATAGCTGGGCAGACGGTTGGCAAATGAAGATTAGTGTAAAAAGTGTGAGTTGATTCACTTTGGAAGAAGTAACAGGAATGCAGAGTAATGGGATAATGGTAAGATTCTTGGTAGTGTAGATGAGAAGAGAGATCTTTGTAAAAGGTACTTAAGATTCTTGAAAATTACCGCCAAGTTTCAGAGGGGAGTAAGAAAGCATACAATCTTGATCGAGTGTTTGAATTTCGGATCCATGACATCAAAAACAACAATGTTACAACCACGTTTGGAGTTTCGCATCCAGATCTGGTCACCGCATTATAGGAAAGATGTGGATACTTTGGAAATATTTGAGAGGGGATGTGCCAAGATGTTGCCAGTTGTGGAGGGAAGGTGGTTGAGAGTGCTGAGTGCTTTTTCGTGACAGAGAAAAAGATTGAGAGGCGACCAAATTGATACATTAAGGTAATGAGACATTTAGTTAGGTTGGACATTGAGAGCCTATTTCCTCTGATGGTAATGGCTCGCACGAGGGGATGTAGCTTTAATTTTAGGGGAATAGATATAGGACGAACAACAGAGCTAGTGTCTATACTCAGAGAATAGTATTGGTATGGAACGCACTGCCTGCAACAGTGGTAGACTCGCCAACTTTAAGGGCATTTAAAGTGCTATTGGAATAGGCATATGACGAAAAAGGAATACTGTAGGTTGGATGGGCTTCAGGGTAATTCCACAGGTCGGCGCAACATCGAGGGACAAAGAGAATGTAACGTTTGATGTTCCATGTACCTAAGGAGGATGCACTTGGTAACACATCCAGGGATGTGGAGTGGGAACTTAGAAATGAATAATTGCCTTATCGGGATTGTACTATACACCCTACAATAATCAACTGGAAATTGATAAACAATCTTGCAAAGGGATCATAGTTATCTGTAAGAATAATCCAATGGTAATGGTAGGGGATTTTAACCTTGCAGACATAAACTAAAATTGACATAGTTTTAAGGGTTGAGACGGAAAGGAATTTGTCAAGTGTATGTAAGAAAATGTTCTAATAAATTCTGGGGATGTTCCGACTGGAGACAGTGAACAACTTAACTTACTCTTGGGAAACTATGCCGAGCAGGTCACTGAGTTGTCAGTGGGGGAGCACTTTTGGCCGGCGGCCATAACTCTATTGCTTTAAAACAGTGATGGGAAAATATAGACCAGTTTTAAACTTAATGCTCTAAAGGGGAGAAACGCCAATTTTGAAGGTATTAGGAACTACTTTTCCGAAGCTGTCTGGGGGGCGAATATTCGCCAATGAAGCAATAGTTGCAAAATGAGAAGCCTTCAAAAATGCGATCATGCGAATCCAGAGACAGTATGTTCCTGTTCGGGTAAAGGACATTGCTAGTCTGAAAAGGGAATACTGGTTCACTCGAGAAATTGAGGTTGTGGTTAAGAAAACGAAGGAAGCATATGTCAGGTATCGACAGCAGAGAGCGAGTGAATCATTAGCAGAGTATAAAGTTAATCGAAATATACTTGAGTGGGGAATCAGGAGTGTGAAAAGGGGACATGAGATAACTTTGGCAAATGGGGTTATTGAGAATCCAAGTGCATGTTATAAATAAAAGAAGGACAAAATGCTAACTAGGGAGAGAGTAGGATCCCTTAAATGTCAGCAATGCAGCCGATGAATGGAGCAGCAGGAGGTGGGGATATTCTAAACGAGTATTTTGCATTAGTGTTTACTATGAAGAAGAAAATGGAAGGTGGGGAAATTGATGGTGATATCTCGAAAAATGTTCATATTAGAAGGGAGCAGGTATTGGATGTCTTAAAATGCATATAGGTTGATAGATCCCAGGACTTTATCAGGTATACTCTCGATCTATGTGGGAATCTGGAGAAATAATTGCTGTGCACTTTGCTGAGATCTTTGCTTCATCAATAGTCAGGGGTGACGTGCCACATGACTGGCTGTTCACCGAAGTGGCGTCCCTGTTTGAGAAAGGTAGGAAGGAACTGCAAACCAAAAACAAGCTTATATCAGTGATGGGCCAGTTTTTGGAAGGAATCCTGAGGGAGACGATTTGCAAGTATTTGGAATGACAAAGATTGATTAGGGATAGTCAACACTGCTTAATGCTTGAGAAGTCATGTCTCACTAACTTGATTGAATTTTTTGAAGAAGTGACAGAAGATGAATGATGAGGGCAGAATGGTGGGCGTGATTTTTTGGACCTTTCGTAATGCATTTGCAAGTTTTCATATGGTAGAGTGATTAGCATGGTTAGATCACATGGAATATAGGGATAACTGGCTATTTCGATCCCGAACTGGCTCCGAGGTAAAAGAGAGGAGGTGGTGTTGGTTGTTTATTTTCCAGGCTGCAGGCCTCTGAACAATGATTTGCCATAAGGGTCCACTGCTTTTCGTTATTTTTTAAATGATTTGGAAGTGAGCATAGGAGTTATTGTTAGGAAGTTTACAGCTGTCACCAAAACTGGAGATGCAGTGGACAGCGAAGAACGTTATCTCAGTGTGCAATGGGAACTTGATCAGTTGGACCAGTGGGCGGAGGTAAAGCTTAACTTGGATAAATGTGATGTGCTGCATTTTGGAAACGCAAATCAGTACAGGATATATGCAGGTAATGGTATGTTCATGGGGGTGGGGGCGGTGTTGCTGAACGACAGTAGAGTAGAGTAGGTTCATAGTTCCTTGAAAGTGTATTTTCAGATAGATAGGACAGAGAAGAAGGCGTTTTGTTTGCTTGCCTTTCCATTTCAGTGCATTGAGAATAAGAGTTGTGAGGTCCCGTTGCGGCTGTACAGGGTATTGGTTCGGACAATTTATGAATATTACATGGAAATCTGGTCTCCCACCTTTAAGTAGGATGTAATGAAACTTGAAAGCGATCAGAAAAGATTCACAATAATGTCATCATTAGAGGGTTTGAGGGATAGTGAGACACTGAACTGCCTGGGGCTGTTTTCCCTGTAACAATTGTCTCAGAGGAGGGCATTTGTTTTTTATTTATAAAGTCATGAGTGCCTTGGAGAGGGTAATTAAGATTGTATTTTACATGGGCTGGGGAATCCAGTAATCGAAGCAATGGCTTTAGGGTGAGGGGGAGCAATTCATAATAACCTAAGTGGTAATGTTTTTTTAATGCAGTACATGATGTGTATATGGAATGAGCTGCCAGAGGAAGTGGCGAAGGCTGCTACATTTCGAACATTTATTGAACGTCTGGATGGGTATAGAACCAGGGACTAAATGTACTTGGGATATTTGGTCAGCATGGATGAGTTGGAAAAGAGTGTCTGTTTCCATATTGGACAACACTACGAGACACCAATAAGAGCTGAACTGTTATCTCACCCCTCATTCCTTCCTTTGTCCCTTATCTACAACATCTTCGTCCTCAATTCGATTTCAAACAGGAACACACTTCCCGTTGTGTTGTGGAATACACATGGTCGTCCTCATTCCTTGTGGCATGTCCTGCTACCGAGCACAGCATCTGATTTCAGGTCAGTATGCAGTACAGAAGCCACTCAGTGCCAGAGGGAGGTGTGTCTTGAATACATAAAATCGTTGATATCATCGATGAAATTCCAGTCTCTAACACCGTATTAATTAAACTTGTCAGGTTATCCATGCCTTTAAAAACATGTATTGGGATTTCAGCTGTATAAAACTCCAGGGCTTACCTGTTTGGGGATTTATAAATGGCTACAGTGTGGAGTGGTGTTTCCTCTGCATCTAAGCCTGTGCTGGCCATATAGTGAGTGTTGTTGGGAATACATTAAAGATAGCCTTACAGTATATCCAACTCTATCCTGTCCCAAACCAGAAAGTGTTTGATGGGGACAGTGTCGGGGGATATTAACTTTGGAACATATGAACTATGCTAAGCCATTCTGCCCTTAAGCCTGATCTATCATTCGATGTGGTCATGGCTGATGAGTCCCTTCACTCCATGTCCCTTCCTTTGTCCCACACCCCTCAAGACCTTCACTGACTAAAACCATATCTGTCCGAGAATTAAACTGAACAGCAGACCCGGCATCTTCATTGTGTATGGCAGAGGATTCCAAATCTCTCTCACGCCTTGTGTCTCAAAGCACTTCTGAAATCTCTCTTGAGATTCTTCCTTCAAACAGTTTCTTCCCGTTCTCCTGATCTGTCAATATCTCTGTGTAATTTGGAGGGAGCATCTGCACTGTTTGCAATGCTGCTTAACTTTAATCCTATCCCAGTGCTCTGCCTATATTGGGAGCGTATTATCAAAACAGTGTAGAAAGCGCTTTACTCTGCATTGAATACGGTGCTGCACCTGTCCAGGGAGTGCTTAATAGGGGTAGTATAGAGGGTTCTTTACTTTGCATCTGACTTCATTCTCCACATGTTTCGGTGAGGTCCAGATTAAAATGGGAGGGGCATATACTCTGATTTAACCCAGTGATGTTGCTGCTCTGAGTATATTTGTTGGGCTAAGGATGGGGGAAGTCAGTGATTTTATCAATATCTAACCCACGCTGAAAGTGGGTGGCCTGGGAATTTCAAAAGCTGCAGAGTAGAGAGAACTCTATTCTCGATGTAATCCCATTCTCTACTTGCACTGGTTTAAATATGGCGAGTCTGGTGAATTGTTAAGAGAACTGAAACAATGTGACATGTGAATTGATGCTTTGTGGATGTTATACCGAAGACAAGATAAGTTAAACGATCATATGTTAGTTTGGGAGCAGAAACAAACTAAGCTTCTGTTCTGTTACCTATCTCCAAATTAAAGTCAGGGCCAAAAATACTGTCACAATGTGCAATGAATCAAAAGCTGATTTCTGTCCCATGTTAATATATCATTACAATATGAATTTTCGTTACAGAGGGAGTAAATGGAGGAGGTTTTTGAAGGTGATTAAAATGCAAATTCCAGAGACTGCTTGCAGTGAATCCCTGAGACAATGTCACATTTCCCTAGTTTTTGGCTTACTTTCCAAGCCCCGAATATCTGTGCGACACAAATATGCCAAAACTGATGCAGTTCACATACTCAATTGCACGTGTACAGACTTGTTCAGCTCCTGATGATGGGCTTTTGACCGAAACGTCGATATTCCTGCTCCACGCATGCTGCCTGCCCTGCTGTGTTTTTCCAGCACCACTAATTCAGACTTGTTCAGTATCTGTCGCAACGTTTGAATTCTGTAGAGCTAGGCCCTATCCTGAGGCTTTCTCAAATGCCACACAAACCAGCTAATGTAAAGATGAGACGTGACAGCTCAGCTAGGGCGCTTGCGGGTAACCAGGCAGGCAGGAAGGACATAAAGAGAGAGCTGAGAAGATCCAGGAGGGGACATAAGAAGTCTTTGGCAGGTAAGATCAAGGAAACCCGAAAGCATTCTAAATGATGCCAGGGACATCAGACTGACTTTATTAAGATCTGGGTCATTCAAGGGCAGAGCATGGAACAGTAGAACAGAGAGTGCAGTGCGGGGCATTCGGCCCTCGATTTTGTGCCGACCTGTGGAACCAATCTAAAGCCTTTCCTTCCTCAACTATTTCATTTTCATCCGCCTGTGTATTCAATGACCCTTTAAAGATGGCAAGTCTAATTTCCAGCAGTGTGTTCCGCGCACCCACTATTCTCTGAGTAAAGAAACTACATCTGTCACTTGTCTTATACTTATCATCCCTCAGTTTAAAGTTATGTCCGCTCGTGTGAGCCTTCAACATCTGAGGAAAAATGTTCCCACTGTCCCCACTATCTAAACCTCTGATTATCTCATATGTCTCAATTAAGTCACCTCCCAAACTTCTTTCCTTTAACTAAGACAGCTTCAATTCCCTCAGCCTTTCATCATTAGACGTTGCCTCCATACCAGGCAGCATCCTCGTAAATCTCCTCTTCAACCTTTACAAAGCTTCCATATTTTTCCAATAACGTGGTGCTCAGAAATGTACGCACTACAACTGCTGCTGGCAACGCATTCTATGCTCTCACAACTCTGTGTGAAGAACCCGCCTCTGACATCCCCTCTATACTTTCCTCCAACCAGCTTAAAACAATGACCCCTCGTGTTAGCCATTTCTGCCCTGGGAAATAATCTCTGGCTCTCGACTCTATCTATGCCTCTCATTATCTTGTATACCTCAATTAGGTCCCCTCTTCTCCTCCTTTCGTCCAATGAAAAATGTCCGAGCTCAGTCAACCTTACTTCACAAGGTGAGACATCCAGTCCGTGCAGCATCCTGGTGAACCTCCTCTGAATTCTCTCCAAAGCATCCACATCTTTCGTATAATAGGGCGAACAGAATTGGACGCAGTATTCCAAGTGCGATCTAACCAAAGTTTTGTAGAGCTGCAACAAGATCTCTTCAACTCAATCCCCCTGTTAATGAAAGCCAAAGCACCATACGCTTTCACAAAAACACTGTCCACTTGGGTGGCCATTTTAAGGGATCTCTGTACCTGCACATCAAGATCCCAAGAATCCTAGCCTTAATCCTGTACTCAGCTTTCAAATTCGACCTAACAAAATGCATCACCTCGCATTTATCCAGGTTGAACTCCATCTGCCACATCTCAGCTCATCTCTGCATCCTGTCAATGCCCCGCTGCAACCTTCAACAGCCGTCTGTACTGTCAACGACACCTCCAACCTTTGTGTCGTCTGCAAACTTGCTGACCCATCCTTGAATCCCCTCATCCAAGCCAGTAATAAAAATTACAAACATTAGAGGCCCAAGGGCAGAGCACTGTGGAACACCACTCACCACATACATGCAGGCCGAGTATTTTCCTTCTACTAAAACTCGCCGTGTTCTGTTGGCCAGCGAATTCTATATCCAGACAGCTATGTTCCCCTGTATCGCATTCCTCATGACCGTCTCAATGAGCCTACCATGGGGAACCTTATCAAATGCCTTGCTGAAGTCGATATACACCATATCCACAACTCGACCCTCATCAGATTTTCTAGTCACATCCTCAAAGAACTTGATAAGGTTTATGAGGCATGACCTGCCCCTCACAAAGCCGCGATGACTGTCTTTAGTCAAGTCATGCTGTTCCAGATGGTCATAAATCCCATTCTCAGAATCCTTTCTAACACCTTGCAGACGACAGACGTGAGAGTTACTGGTCTGTAATTGACAGGGATTTCCCTGTTTCCTTTCTTGAAGACAGGAATTACATTTGCATCTCTCCAGTCCTCAGGTACAGCTCCAGTGGAGAGGGAGGATGCAAAGATCTTCGCAAGTGGCGAAGCAATTGCACTTCTGGTTTTCCAAAGCAGCCGAGGATAAATCTGGTCCGGGCCTGGTCAAGTCAATCTTAATGTTTGACAAAATTTTCAGCACATCAGCTTCCTCTATCTCAATCCATTCCAGCATGCACACCTGCTCTACAAAGGTTTCATTCACTACAAAGTTCGTTTCTTTCGTAAAGACAGAAGCAAAAAAACTCATTTAGGGCTTCCCCTACCTCCTCAAACTCCACACACAAATTCCCTATGCTATCCCTGATCGGCCCTACTCTTTCTTTGACCATTCTCTTTTTCCTCACATAAGTGTAAAATTGCTTTGTATCCTCCCTAATCTGTTCTGCCAAGCCTTCTCGTGCCCCCTCCTGGCTCTCCTCAGATCATTTTTGACCTCCTTCCTCGCCTGCCTGTAATCCTCTAGAGCTGAGCTTGACCCTAGCTTCTTCCATCTTATATAACCTACCTTTTTCCTTTTAACGAGAAGCTCTACCGCTCTCGTCATGCAAGGTTCCTTTATCTTACCACTTCTTGCCTTTCTCAGAGGGACATATTTTTTCATCATTTGCAATGACCTATCCTTAAACATTCTCCACACGTCTATAGTGCTTTACACGTGGAGCAATTGCTCCCAATCCATCCTTCCTAACTCATGTCTAATCACATCATAGTTTCCTCTTCCCCAATTAAATATTCTCCCATTTTGCTTAATCCTCTCCTTCTCCATAGTATTGCAGAATGTGAGGCAGTTGTGGTCACTATCACCAAAAGGCTCTCCCACCACAAGATCTGCACCGGCCCGTTTCCGAGCACCAAGTCTAGAATGGCCTCTCCTCTCGTCGACCTGTCAACGTACTGAGTTCGGAAACCCTCCTGAACACACCTCACAAAAACAGCTCCATTCAAATCTTCTGCTTGAAGGAGGTTCCAATCAATGTTGGGAAAGTTAAAGTCACCCATTACAACGACCCTACTCCGTCCACACGTTTCCAAAATCTACCGACCTACGCTTTCTTCCATCTCCCTGCTGCTCTTGGGGGGCCTGTAGTAAACTCCTAAAGAAGTGATTGCTCACTTGCTGTTCCTAATTTCCACCCATACTGACTCGGTAGGCAGATCTTCCTCGACAATGGAAGCTTCTGTAGCTGTGACACCCGCTCTGATTAGTAGTGCTGCACCCACTCATCTTCCCCCCCCTCCCTATACTTTTTAACTGTTCTAACCTCCGGAGCATTCAGCAACCATTCCTGCCCCTGAGAAACCCATGTCTCTGTTATGACCACAACATCACAGCACCAGGTACTGATCCATGCTCTAAGTTCATCACTTTTATTCCCGATACTCCTTGTGTTAAAGCAAACACACTTTAACTGATCACTTGGTTCCATCCCTGGAAAGTCCTTCCCTCTAGCTGGTTTACCTCTTGTTGTTGCCTCATCTGCATCAACTCTCACCTCCGGTATACAGCTCAGGTTCCCACCCCCCTTCCATACAGCCCCCGTGTCATGGCTCTCACAGAATCACAGCTTCTGGTCTTCAAACAGTTCGATTCGCTGCACGTGACATCAAGCAAAAGCTGAACACCGTATGTACGACAACGGAAAAGGATCCTGGCACCATTACTGCAATACAACTGAAAACCTGTACTGAACAACACATTGTGAGCACGGAGAAGCTGTTTCACTCCAGCTCGTACTCTGACATATACCTGGCAATGCAGCAAATGACTCAACTATATCTAGTTTCCCAATAGGAGAAGAATTAAAATTTGACCCAATGCCACGCATTAATTCCCATCATGGCAATCAAAATCATTGAAATTCTGTTCGACTTACCCGTAAATCATCACAGAAATAACCTCTCAGCGTGGTTTCCCATCGGTCGCCATGTGGAGATGGTGCTGTTGTGGAAATGTCAATGGATTTCTAATCCAGACTAGGATAACACTCTGGTATGTCGTGGAAGTCAGAATCAATTAACACATTGTCAAAGTTGAAGAGCAATATGCTTCACCAATGTACTGTCAGAAAGCAAATCTCCTCAACTTCTTTGGTATGGCATAAGGCTGACTCGAGACACAATCATAAAATTCACTCTTAATTGTTCTCTAAAAAAAACACAGGCAAAACATTTAGTATCTTAACCAACTTCGACATCTTAAACTATAAAACTGAATTGAATCCTTATCTGTCGGAAACGTGTCGGAAAAGAGGCGGTAAATTTATTCCTTTCAACCATACAAAGACAGACTTCCTCGCATCTGAGAGCTTGGAACAAAATTTGAAGAACTCCCCACAAACTGCACAGCAACAGGTGTAGGCCTTCCCATCCATGAGCCTCCACCCATTCAGTTTTTGGCTGTGCATTTTATTTATCGAACAAAGTTAGAATTTATGAACTGCAGCCATCACTTCCAGCACCGCCCCCTCCTTATCCCCTCGCCTCGTGGTTTGCTTCTTCGATTCAATGCAAGGATGGCTGGTATCTTCGCACCACACCATAGAGTTGCGAACTACCCAGTCCTTTTAAACTCAGGGTCTATGTTTCTACAGCCTTACGAGGTAGAGAATTCCACAATGTCACCAGTCTGTGAGTGCACACAATTATTCTCATCTCAATCCTGCGTGACCAGTCTCTCCCTAATAATGTGATCTCTTGTTTTAGACATTCCAGCCACGTGAATTATCAACCCTACCTCTAAGGTTTCTCGTCCTGACAGAATGTTAGGTATTTCACTGGCATCTCCACTCAATTTCCGAAACCCTATGTAATGCAGGTCCATTTGACCAAATCTTCACTCACAGAACAAGCTTGCCATCCCAGTCAGAGATCAATCTGATCCCCGTTCACTGCATACCCTCAATATCATTTTTGTCCCTTAATAGGTAAGGAAACCAGAAATGCACACAATAATGCACAAAGTTCGAGATGACACCTCACAATGTCCTGGACCACTGCAGTAAGGCTACTTTACCGCTGTATTCAACTGCCCTTGAAATAAAGCTCGACACACTATTTAGCTTCCTACATGCTCTTTGTTCATGCAATGCTGCCTTCAGTAACTGGTGCACAAGGAGATCCAGCTCCTTTTCAACGTTACACCTAACCTCTTGGTGGATCTACATACACGGATCATCATGAAAATGCCATTTTCCATATTGAGTTCTTGCTTCACAACTCGCTGCCCGACATTGACCTCAGAAGTCGGTGAAGATGACAACAAAATAATAAATGTACGGATCTTAATGGACCAACCATCAATCGCTTTAAAAAAAAATGACAGGCTGTCATTCTATTGCTCCCAACCAAAGTTTTCAATATGAAATCTAAACAAATTGCTCTTCCTCTGCCACGTATTTTCTTATTCACACCATTTGTTTAATCATATTGCAACATTCTTACCTCCTCCTCGGCAAATCATATTCAGTGTCTTTTACGATATCAGCTGATCTGGGAAATATTTTATTTGATACCCGCTATCAAATATTTAATATCCATTCCGAAGAATTGCGTTCAAGAAATAATATCTACAAGGTCTCTATAATCATTGCTTTCCACTCCAGAAAAACTTCATGTTCCATCGCAATATTTCCTGTCATCTCTCCCGTTCAATATCCGTGCCAATATATCATATGCAGCAATTTCAGACTAGACTTGAGAACTGATTATAAATCTTGCTGAAAATCCAAATCTACTGCATGCATTGCTTGTCCAAGATACATTTGCCATCGGTTTCTCAAAGATAATTCTTTAATAACTCGGCACTGAAGTGTTTGGATCCATTTCTTTTGAATTAATTTAGTCTACCAACTCTGTGTTATTGTATTCTCGAAAGGAGAGTCTTGTGTTTTCCTGACTGTTCCTTTGCTGCTTTTGCAGACTGCATGTCCCCACGATTTCCCGGTCACTATAATAAATAGTGTGGTAGAAACAATGACCGCAGGTGCTGGATCCATTTTCTGCATTAGTGGTGCTGGAAGAGCACAGCAGTTCAAGCAGCATCCGAGGAGCAGTAAAATTGACGTTTCGGGCAAAAGCCCTTTATCAGGAATACAGGCAGAGAGCCTGAAGGGTGGAGAGATTAGTGGGAGGAGGGTGGGAGTGGGGAGAAAGTAGCATAGAGTACAATAGGTGAGTGAGGGAGGGGATGAAGGTGATGGGTTAAGGGGGAGTGTGGAGTGGATTGGTGGAAAAGACGATAAGTCAAGGGGACAGTGCTGAACTGGAAGTTTGGAAATTTAGTGAGGTGGGGAAGAGGGAAATGAGGAAAATGTTGAAGTCCACATTGATGCCCTGGGGTTGAAGTGAACCGAGGCGGAAGGTGAGGCGTTCTTCCTCCAGGCTTCAGGTGTTGAGGGAGCGACGGTGAAGGAGGCCCAGTACCTCCATGTCCTTGGCAGAGTGAGAGGGGGAGTTGAAATTTTGGGCCACAGGGCGGAGTGGTTGATTGGTGCGGGTGTCCCAGAGATGTTCCCTAAAGCACTCTGCTAGGAGGCGTCCAGTCTCCCCAATGTCGAGCAGACCGCATCAGGAGCAACGGATATAATAAATGATATTGGTGGATGTGCAGATAAAACTTTGATGGATGTAGAAGGCTCCTTTAGGTCCTTGGATGGAGGTGAGGGAGGAAGTGTGGGCGCAGTTCCATCTCACCCCAGTTCCAAACTTCCAGCTCAGCACTGTCCCCGATACTTGTCCTACTTGCTTCTCATCTATTCCACCAAACCACTCCCCCACCCCGACCTATCACCTTCATCCCTAGCATACTCATCCAATTGTCTCTGTGCAAACAGCAGCATGGAACCTAGAATATTGAACATTACAACGCAGTACGGAGTTAAAACCTCACACAACACCAGGTTGTAGCTCAGCAGGTTTATTTGGAAGCATTGGCTTTCGGAGTACTGCTCCTTCATTAGGTGGTTGTGGAAAGTTAGAGCGAAGGACACAAAATTTAAACCGAAGTTTACAGTGAAATTTAAATGAAGTGATACTGAGAAAAAGATGTGGATTGTTTGTTAATTATGTCATTTTTTTTAGAATGACCACGTGTTTTCAGTTATTTTATGTGTAAATCGCAAAACGTTTTTAAAAGTAACAGTTTTAATTGAACTTTAATCATGCAAGTACCAGTGGTGATGACCTCAATCGGGACCTTAGCTGCATATCACATGGTAGGTGACCCAATTGCCCTGGTAACACAGACATAGACACACACACACACACACACACACACACACACACACACACACACACACACACACACACACACACACACACACACACACACACACACACTTCCACAGACACACGCACTCTCCTACAGACCCATACATTCATGAATACCGTATCTCATAAGCTCAGTCATACACACCCACAATCTCACACTCACCATCTCAGAAATTTATACCCCTTTACACTCAATCCTCACACGGACGCACTCTCTCACAGATACTCCCAATCACACCTGTTCCCCTCCCCCCTCCCCCGACCCACTCCAGGACAGACTCGCGCACATGCACACATATACATATACGTTTGTAGGGTGTACTTACAGAATTATTTTTTACTTTGCTCAAAAACTCCATGAATCATTGTAAGGTTCAATAAATCCGTTATATTTACCTGAGAACCAGTCTGGCCACTGTGGCACAGACAGTCTGACAAAGGGCAACTTACACCTTCAATGCATTATATAGGCCAGCGTGACACCAGTTGTTAAAGCTCACTTGAGAATCTAACTTTTAAAAAGATTTTGCGATTTACCTGTGAAAGAACTGAAAGTAACATGGCCATTTTAAAACATTGGACTGAACAAACAATCCATATCTTTTCAACATATAATTTCAGTGACAAATCAGTGTAAACTTTTACTATAAGTCTTAATTCTTACAACTTTATTCTCCACAAACATCTGATGAAGGAGCAGTGTTCTGAAATCTCGTCCTTCCAAACAAACCTGTTGGACTATCACCTGGTGCTGTGTGATTTTTAATTTTGTACACCCCAGTCCAGCACCAGCATCTCCACATCACAATGCAGTGCAGGCCTGTCAGCCCTCGATATTGTTGACCAGTCAAACGTAAGCCAATCTATCCAATACAAGTCCAGTTGCATTCGTATATCAATCCAATGACCATTTTACTGTTTTAAGGTTGGCGAAAATAGTATTGATGCAGGAAGTGTGTTTTACGGCTTACTACACTGAACAAAGAAACGACCACTGACATCTATCAAATATCTATCAGCCCTCAATTTGAAGCTATATACTCTCACACTATCCATGAACAACCGGCGTAAAAGTTTGTCCAAACTGTCTATCATTCTACGTACCTTTCATATCCAAATTTATTCTCCTTTCACATTCTACACTCGAGCAACAAGAACTTCAAGTCCCTCAGGCTTTCCTCATATTGCCATCCTTCAATACCAGTCAAAATCCAACTAAATGTCCTCCAAATCTTCTGCAAAGCTTCCACAATCTTTCTATAAAGAGGTGTCCAAAAGTTTCTGCAATGATATAAGTGCGGCTGCAGTAGAGTATTTTTTTTAATAGTTGTAGCATTTCCTCAAGGTCCCGATACTAAATTCCTCGAAAATAGTAGTGAACACACTGTATAATTTATTAACAACACTATCAAAATGAGTCGAAATATTCAGGAAAGTGTACACATGGACACGGAGTTCTCTCTACTCATCTACCCAACCCATAATCTCACCATTCGACCAGTAATATTTGTACGCATTGTTCCTTCCAAAGTGAATTACCTGACACTTGACAGCATTAAACTCCATTTGCCACAGCTCAGCCCAGCTCTGCAGATTATTGATTTCCCTCTGTAACCTGAAACACCATGCAACAGTATCCACAAACCTGACTACCTTAGTTTTTGGAGCAAATTTACTCTGAAATCCTTCTACGCCTTCATCCAGGTTATTTATAAACATGACAAACATCACTGGCCTAAATTTAGATCCTTGCAATAACCACTGGTAATTGAACAAAAGGACGAACATTTCCCATGAACCACCCCCCTCTGTTTTCTTTCAGTCATCCATATTCTGATACAAATCGCTGAATCACTCTTAATCCCCTGCCTCTGTAATATGTGCAAAAGCGTACTGTGGGGAAATCTATCAAAGGCCTTACTGAAATCCACATACATTATATTATTCTCTTTCACCTCTTTGGTTATCTCAAATAACTCAATAAGGTTCGTCAGGCGTGACTTATGCTTCACAGCACTTTGTTTTGTATCCCTAATTAATGTTTTCGTTTATAAGTGATTATAAATCATATTTCTTGCAAACTTTTCCAACACTTTCCGAACAATCGACGTCAGTTTCCCAGATCTGTAATTACAAAGGTTGCCCACTCCACTTCTTGAACAATGGGAGAACACTTGCTATCCTCCAGTCTTCTTTACCTATTCTTGTCCAGAACATAGAGATGAAAACCATATGCTCTGCAATCTCCTCCCTGGCTTCCCAGAAAATCCTGGAATAAATCCCACCCTTCACAGGGGACTTAATTATTCTCAAACTTCCAAAAACGTGTTTGCTTCTACTAAACATAATCTTTTGTGTATTCATTACAATATCGTTTGCAAATTATCTCAATCTTGTTCCCGTTGGTATATTCGTAATACAATGTCACGATTGTCCAAACATACTACTTATCTTTGGATATCAGATGAATTAAACTGCTTGGGGTAGTAATCTTCCCATTCATTTGAAACCGACTGGGAAACACCTTCCAATATTTTTTGATGTTTATATCCATAGCAGCCACATTAGTTCCCTTTTGAACTGTATACTGCTCCCAAAAAAAACATTCGAAGTATTACCTATCCACATTCTGTGGCAGAGGTCTCAACTCCCTCTCGTCATTCCCTGGGGGAAGGCATTTCTCCACATTTTAGTCCTGCAGGTGTATTTCCATTATGACCTCACCTTGGCTTCTAAATGCTCTTTATCTTTGGAGAACATGCTTCCTGCTTTGAAACCGTCTGGTACTTTTTGAAAGTTTTATGGTTTTACATACGGCCCAGAATTCCAACTTCACTTTTCTGTTTTCACCTGTAAACTATGGTCGCGCTCCTGACTAAAAAATAACCTCCATCACAGTCTGAACATTCGTCTGCAGTAAATAAACTAATTGATTCATTAAACTCTCGGAAAGAAAATTCACCTTTGCCTCTGTCTGAAATGAATGCAAACATGTCTGGGGTATCAGACTACGACGTTGTGCAATCTTTATTCTGTAGATAGACCCACAGTGTCATTAGAAAAGAATGACAGAACTTGGAAAAGGTGTCATTGGGGCAAACGTGTTAAAATTCCATATTGGTTGGGTTGAAGGTTTGAAGGAAAACTGCAAGTGTTGGTATTCGCATGTCTCTGTTACCCTTGACCTTCCACATATTGATGCGCATTCGCTTGTCTATGGAAAGTGTTCAAGATCCATTATGTAACTTTTGCAATTCAGCCATGAAACATTGGGGCAACTTTGCTTTGGCCATGCCGGGATAAGTTTCAGAGCATATGGTTCACATGTGGATTGTGTGGGAGACTTTGGAACGCTGCTTTGTCCTGGATGGTTTCAAGCCTCTTAATTCTTGTTGCTGACGCACTCATCCGGGCAAGTCGAGATTGTTCCATCACTGTCCTGGCATATGCTTTGGCAACGGTGGAAAGGCAGGGGTGGTGGGTTTGGACAGCGGAGCCAGACTGAAGTTTAATCGCAAGATCTTCTACTAATCAGGCATGTTCTGACCAGTTTCTTTTACTGTTGGTCCCGAACAGGAATTTGACGGGACGGCCGATGGAGTACTGCATGAGGGTCTGATCTTGACAATGTAGCAAACGTGTGACTGCAGTCGAGAAGATGTCGAGGATATTCAATGGGATGTTGTCGAGGAAGTGGCAGTTTATCTCTGCAGAGAGACTGGATTATCTAAGTTTGATTTCTCTGCAGCAGAGGATGTTGAGTGGGCACTGACAAATGGGTATAAAGTCTTGGAGGATTCGACACATTGAATATGCAGCAGCTGTATCCCTTTGTTGCAGTCTCAATAACAAGGGCATATTTTATTCACGTGAAAGGCAGGCGACGGATAGAGGAGATACGAGAATATCCCTTCCCTTCTATGGGTACAATGTGCATGCCGTATTTGAGGGTTGGAAAATCACAGCCTTTATGAATGTACTTGATTTGAAATGTCATAACATTCAAGGGTGTGGGCCGAGTGCATGACAGAAGGACTCTTGTTGAGGACGGCTCAGCTCCGACACGATGGGACGAACGGTCTCTTCTATAACTACATGTTTCAGTGAGGTAAAGACACTGTGGGCAGGATGGTAGAGGCAACAATCCTCCCAACATTGACGATAATTTCAAATATGAACTTGCAAATCCAAGGCATGCAAGATCACGGCGATAATGCAGGTGGGTGTGATGATAATTTGTTTGTGACCTACACAGAACAGATTGGCCGAAGGTGCTTTCCTGTGTCACAGTACTTTATGACGGTACGTCTTGTTGTTGGGGCAGTACATACTGAGCAGAAGTATGGTCGAAACTTTTTTGAAGTGCCCAGTCAATTCCTTCAAGCTATCCCATGTGCAATGTAGCCAATGTAAGTACAAACGAAATTAGCCACTTTCTGTGAAGTCTTTGTACGCAATCTCTGTGCTCTAATTTCCTTTAAAACCGCTTTCAGTATGGAACAACTTTTTGCACTGTCAATGCGTACCTATTTTAAACCATAACTCTCCACATGAAGTCTCTATGCAGAGAGACAATGTCGTTGACTCACCCTGTGAGGTTTCTGCGAGTGCACATGTACTTGGATCGAAAGAGGTTAACTGAACATAGTGGTTTTGTGATGGTAAACAATTCTATTAAGAATGGTTCAGTAAATGTGTGCGTTCAGTATATTTAATTAATGTGAGTTACAGAATTCCTTTATAATATCCCTGGGGTTTCTGCCTGACTGCCATAAAAACGGGGATCACTTCACTGGATCTCTCAGACTGAGAAAGAACACTATTTTGCAACGGTCGAAGGATTGCTCATGGACTTGATTGACATTGTATCTTTTTTCAAAGAGGAGTTTGAAATAAAAGGAGTTTTTCAAGATGTCGAAAAGATTTACTATCCCATTCTCGCTGCTATCAGTGTCCCTCGTAAGTATTCAGATATCGTGTCAATTCTCTTGGTAAGGACCATCACATTACCTTTTTGCTTTGTAACTGAAAATACGAACAACATGATATTAATGTTTTTAAATGATGTCTGCTTTGGAAACGGGTAACCTGAGTATGAAGCAACTGAAGTAGTCGCAGACGAAATGAAGACCAGATGGTCTATATTTGTTTGCAATTCCGGTTAGCAAAAAGTATGGACTTTAGACCAATTCCTCATGACGATGACATTTTGGAGAACAATTCACCTCGTACTGTTTGCTAAACAGTCGAAGTACTTGGAAATGAGAACCCACTTTCAGATCACACAAACAAATTCAACAGGAAGAGTGGGCATAGGAAACTGGTCTTTCCTTTCAAGATTTCCACACTGGTGTGTGTGTGTGTGTGTGTGTGTGTGTGTGTGTGTGTGTGTGTGTGTGTGTGTGTGTGTGTGTGTGTGTGTGTGTGTGTGTGTGTGTGTGTTGTGTATGTGTGATGCGCATGTGTGCATTGCATTTGTCAATGTATACATTTAACATGCATGTTCGTGACAGTAAATCTAAATTAAAGAAAGGGAGAAAGAGAAAGGAAAAGACAGAATCAATACATGTGTCATGGTGTGAACAGAAGGCAAGGAGAGCTCAGGATATTTGACACGAAGAGTAAGTACATTGCTTTGTGTTTCCATATCAACATCCATATTCACATAATGAGAACAGAGTTAACTGAGGACAAAGACACACCGTGTGCTTTCACCTAATCAGAAATGAACTCTCTCACACTTTCAGTGACGGTTCCCAGAATGCTACTGTTGCACCCTGTCAGCATGTCATATTCCTCAAGCTGCAATGATAATCCTAATTGCTTTCTGACTTTGCCCGTCGAGTTGGTAGATGAAAGAGATTTCCAATACATAGTTGAAATAGTCATGATTAGTTAGGCAATTTTGCAGTTTTTATTTATTGTACATTGCTGCTATTCTCCATTCATGTTGGAGAGAGAATATGTTGACAAAATGCGTACCTCCTGGAGGAGTAAGTTAGCTCCCTCATGTATTCTAGTGTGTAATATGGTGTTTCTTCTAAAACAATTATCGGCGTGACGATTGTGATTCTTGCCCTTGGAAACTGTGGCTTGTCGAGATGTATCACTCGCTACCTCGTGGCAATGGCAGTGGCAGATTTACTGGTTGTCATTCTTGACCTCATATTGAGACATATTCCTATTCTTTATCCAGAACAATTCATTTTCCTGCAGTATACAGATGTGTGTAACATTCATGCTGCTCTGCTTTATGCTGTCACAGACTGTTCTGTTTGGTTCACAGTTGCATTCACCTTCGATCGATTTGTAGCCATTTGTTTACCAAAACTGAAAACTAAATATTGTTGTGTAAAAACTGCAGGTGCGATTCTCACCCTGGTGACTGTGCTGAGTTGTTTAAAGAACACAACCTGGTACTTTATGTATCTCAAAGTGTATCGTTTTTTGAATGACCCAGTGTTTTGTGGTGTGGATGTGGATGATGCTAATTTACAGTTATGGGCCGCAATTGAAGTTATTCACTACATTCTCACACCCAGTCTTCCATTTGTACTGATTCTACTGCTCAATATTTTCACTGTCAGACACATTTTGGTGAGCAGCAAAGTCCGAAGAAGACTCCGGGCTCAATCAAAAAGGGGAAGATCAAGAGATGCTGAGATGGAGAGTCGAAGGAAATCTATCATTGTATTGTTTGTTATTTCAGGCAATTTCATCCTATTGTGGGCAGTGTTTTTGGTGACGTCTTTACTTGAGCGAATCGGTCATCTGGGTGAAGTGTATTAAATACCTGCGTATATTCACGAAATAGGCTTCATGCTACAGCTCCTGAGTTGCTGCACAAATACTGGAATTTACGCTGTGACCCAGGCTAAATTCAGAGAGCAGTTGAAGATTATGGTGATCTTGCCTCTTGATCTTGTTGTTAAACTGATGAAATGATGAGTCACTGAATATTATCCAACATCAACATTTATTCCTGGACTTCAATCTGTTCAATCCACACTCCAGTATAGATCTTTCGGCAGGCACTCACACGCTGGGTTTACACTCTCTGATACGCAAAGCCAGAGTTGAAAAATATGGCGCTGGCATAGGACAGCAGGTCATGCAGCATTGCGAATGACTCTTTAACCGCTATCCTTGTGGCCTCTCTGGTGGTCAACTCTTCATCCATGTCAGTATAATACACGCAATCCTATTTATAGACGCAGTCCAACCCAAAGCCAAATTATGTTCCTGTTCAAGCATTAATCTCATCGACCACTTCCTCTTTTGACCCTGCCAATGCTGACACATTTGCTCTCTCGATTCTTGAATAGAATTGTATCCCTACTGTTGTACGAGATGAAGTGAAGTCGGCAGCTGCAGGAGATCAGGTTCAACAAGTGCGGTGTTGGAAAAGCACAGCATGTCAGGCAGCATGTGAGAAGTAGGAGAGTCTACATTTGGGGTATATGAAGGGCTTTGGGAGATAGGATGTGTCATAATGAGATTGGGGTCGTCCACTGAGATGGATAGGGAGCTGACAAGCAGATTCGAAACAAAAAGCAGCAGTTCACAGATCATTTCTGCGTGCCAATCAGTGACAAACGCGATATAACATGAATCAATGTTCGAAACCTAGCTGTTTACAACTGTAAATAATGACTTATATGGCGAACCACAAGTCAGAAGAGGGAGATAGTGGCTCAGTGAGGTAGAAATTTTGCAGTGTGATTTGACCAGTTGGGCTGTTGAGTAAGTATGTGACTAATACATTATGATGTGCATAATGTGAGGTTATCCCCTTTGGGAGCAAAACGAGGCGGATTACCATCTGAACAGAGATAAATTGGCTGGGAGTGGAGGTGTTACGAGACTTGCATTTTCTCCAACAAACATCACTGAAAGGAATCCATGCAAACATTGAAGAAGGCGAATTGTATGGTGATTGTCATGGTGATGTGATTCGAGTCCTGATGAAGGAATGTCCGGCTGTAATTGTACAAGAGTGTTGGTGAGATCACACATCGAGCATTGTGTAAAATTTGAAACTGTTTCTCAGTGTAAGGACGCTTGGGCTATGAAGAGATTTCAGAAAAGAATGATTCTTGGGACGGCAGGTTAGAGATGTGGAAATATATTTGATTGTTTCGAGCTATATTCATTGGGAGTTTAAGAGAATGAGAGTGACGGGAAATGACGTAAGAGCGCACGGAATTTGAACAGGACCATGGAAGTTAATTGCAAGAAGGACTGCTTGCTCTGACCTTTGGGGAGAAGGCAACAGAGGGTAGAAGAGATTAACCAGCATCGAGGGCCACGGTCGTCCGACACATTATCACTACGATAAGGAGAAATGTCTTCACACACTGTGTTGGGAGGTGGGTGGGGGGCGGGGCGGGGGTGAGGGTGGTTGTGGTGGCGTGCACTTATCCAATTTTCTGCCACAGAGAGCTGACGATGAGAAAGTATGTATTATTTCCGAGCAGAAGTTTGAAATAGCTCTTGGGACAAGTGACCAAATGGTATGAGAGTGCAAACGGAGATCTTGAGCTTGACCGAAGGATGAACTATGATCCAATTGCATGGTGGAACAAGAGCGAATGGACGAAGTCCGACGCCTACTACCATTGCTGCGGACTTCAATATTTCCATGTTGACACCAGGGATTGATTTGAGTTTGGTATCTGGGGAATAGTTTTCTTCTGTTTGTTGATTTCAGACCGGGTGATGACACGAAATCGTGCAATGTCTCAGCACTGGGATTGGACATAGGGTGCAGAGCATCCACTGCAGTGAATCTGAAGGGTAGGATAGGCAGCTTTTGGTGTCGATTGGAATGAGGTGATCTTTTGTTGCATGCCTGAGAAGGAGCAGTGGTGACCTCAGGTCAGAGGGTGACAGCTCAGCTCAAGGTAGAAATATGTTAGTGGCTTGTTGTTGTGCCCTTTTCATGGCATGGTGGATTCAGGTGGCATTTCAGGCATGCTGGGACAGTCCACTCTGGCATTGCAGACATCAGTGGTTTATGAACGCTTTATTTTAAAGTTCAAGGCACTCTATTTATGCTCTTAAGTTGTGTATTAGGACACTAATTACCTCATGGAAATGATGA
Organism: Hemiscyllium ocellatum; assembly: GCF_020745735.1. NCBI lineage: Eukaryota > Metazoa > Chordata > Chondrichthyes > Orectolobiformes > Hemiscylliidae > Hemiscyllium > Hemiscyllium ocellatum. The sequence goes on along the minus strand of NW_026867717.1, from coordinate 60,697 downwards.
AGATTAATTGAGTTAAGATTCTGATAACTGCTAAAACATTACCTCACCAAGTTCTAAAAGCAAGGCCACCTCCCCTTGTGATACCTCTTCTTGATGGTTTTTGGAATTGAGCAAGATTCATGGGGCAGTGTGTCAGTGCGTGAATCTCAAGGATCTGTGTTTACCATCCATATCTGAACAGTGTGTCAGTGTTCAGGCAAATTCATCGTTCAGCTATGTTTCAGCTCCCTCATGAGTGCTCGTGTACAACTTCCTGTTCCGCTTTATGCAGCAATTGACTGCTCTGCATGGATCACGATCGTATTCACCTTGAGTCATTTACTGGCTGTTTGTTGTCAGAAGGTGAACACTAAGTACAGTACCAAAGAAAAACACGAACTGTGGATTTTGGAGCAGTGGCTTCGTGAAACATTATAGAAAACATCACCTGGCATTTTATGTGTCTCAAAACCTATTATTTTCTCAATTATTCTGCGTTTCGTTTGTCTAGAATTTAAGTTATGCTCATTTGTGATAATGAACCACATTTGAGTCATTTGCTGGTTTCGCATATTCTTTTTCCAAGTTGTCCCCAATTTGCCACTCAACAGGTTCATCAGCAGACACATGTTAGAAAGAACCAGCGTGCTCAGGACACTTCGGGCTTAAAGCAAAATGTAAGGCACAAAGACACTGAGGTACGGAGCCGAGGGAAATCAATGTATTACTCTTTGATATTTCTGACAATTTCATCCATTTTACGGTGACTTCAAAGCGTGAGAAGGTGTGTAATCAGGTGTATTTGAAAATCACTTCAGTCCCCTTTGCATAAACTAGAAGTGGAATTCATTCTCCAATTGTTAAGTTGCTGCGCAAACGCTGGAAGCTACGTGAAGTTCAGAGGACAACTGAGGAATGTGGTGATATGCCCCTTTAGAATAATCGCTCAATTATTTAAAGCTAAAGTTCCAACTATCAGAACAGAGTAGCGGATCAAACAAACTACAGTGTACTATGACCTCATTCAAAACCATAATATTGAAGCTCTGTCAAACTCTCGCTGTTAGAACATTAGCTTGTCGTAGGGATGTGATGTGTCAGAGCGCATCATGGCGGTGAATATCTCATCAGGGCTGGAAATGATTTTAAAGTGGAATATAAGATGCCATACCGAAGTATCAGATTGCAGAACTTGTAGTGAATTTCAACCGTTCATCCAATGAAAGGTACACACTGATGCGACGGTGCATCAATGGTTATAGTATTTGAAAGGTTGCGAACGTGACACCAATTCTACTGTCTGATATTGTTTTGCTCTGGGAGGTTCCTTAGAAGCTGTGCATTTGTTACATTTCTCTGCAATCAAAATTTATACAAACCTCGGAGATCGTGTTTAGGGGGCGTTAGTGACTACAGGATCCCCTGTCTCTCGTCTGCACTTGTGGCCACTGTATTCAATCGTTTGTCTATCTATCTTAACTTATTTTACGTTACCTTATCTTATCATACGTTACGTTACCTTATATTACCTCATCTTATCTATTTATCTAAAGTGTTCTGACAGTGATAGAGAACCTCTCAGTGTTCAAGAAACACAGAGGAGGCGCACATCCATTTTTTAACGAAGAGTAGCTTGCAACCAGTTTGGTACTGCAGTGATTTGTGCTTGCACCTCAGCCACTCACTGTCCATACAAATTCTTTATATGTCACAGTTTGTCGACGACAGAAAACTGGTTGGGACGATTCAGACAAACTTCAGTGTGATTTGAACGTGTCGTGGGAATGGGCAACCGCATAGCAGTTGCAGTTAAGACCTTAAACAACATGAGGTTGTTGTCGTCTGAAGCCGGCAGCTGAAAGTGATACGGCATGAACTGTCAATGGCAATCGTAGCTGCAAATTTGTCTGGGGGAAAGGATACTGTAAAGATCGGGGGCGGCGGAATGGGATCTCATGAAACTCAGGCCAATTCTAATCTCTCAATAGCATTGTGTGGGGCTCCAAAGGGACGTTGACATTTAGAGCTAATTGGGCAGAGAGGCGGAAAGAGACTATTCAAAACGCAGCAGAGTAATCTGATATGCGTTGTCCGTAGGTCATTGACAGATATTATAAAATAGTGTGTTACAAATCTACAGGAAGGCTGCAGCGGAGGGAGTTGGAGGTATATATGCACAGATCATTGAAGATATCGAGAAATGTGGAAGGGGCATTAAGCAAAACTTATATTGCCCTAGGTTTTATTCTTAGGGTTGCAGAGTTTTCCAACGAGAAAGGTGCTTTTGAACTTGTACAGGAGATTTAAGATGGCACAATATTACTTGTTCCTCAGGTAGATTGAAAAATGCAATATCTCCATGAGAACCCTCATAAATGTTTCTGATGCAGCATGGAAAATGTTGTATCTCGTTGTATAATAACAGAGTACAGCGACTACTCTGCCAAGGACCGTTCGAAATTACAAAAGGTTGAGTTCACGCTAACCATTCAATCACAGACTCCATCTGAACTTCTCATTGCTGTAGAAAGGCAGCCAATATGAGCAAGGACCACTCACTCTCTGGCAATCCTTTGTTGCAACCTCTTTTGTCAGAAGCTTACACATACGTGCAAAAGGTTCATTAACAGCTTTTTCCCTGCTGTTATTAATTTACTGAATGTTGACCTCCTTTATATCTGTAACCTTGTATGGAACATAGACGTAGAACACTACAACAGATTAAAGGCTCTTCTGCCCAAAATGTTGTCCCGAGCATTTTGTTTAATCTGAGATCAAACTAACTCTCACTACTCAATTTACCACCTTTAAAGTACTTGTCCGGCATTTGCTAAAGTGCCCCTAGTGCCTGACTCTACAACGACCACTGGCAGAGCATTCCACGCAATCATCCCAACCTGCGTCAAGAACCTACCTCCAACATCTCCCCTCTACTTTCCTCCAATCACTTCAAAATCACAACCTCTCATGACAGCCATTTCTGTCCTGGGCAAAAATCTCTGGCTATCTCCTCCATCGATGCATCTTTACATTGTACGCTATATTGTCACCTCGCTCCTTCTGTCAAGTGTGAAAAGTCTTCAATCAGCCTCTCGACATAATCCAAGCACTCCAATCTAGCCAGCATCCTGTTAATTCTACTCTGCATCCTGACTAAAGTATATACATTCTTCCTATAATGAGATGACCAGAAATGGACGCAATATTCCAAGTGTGTCTAACCGGGGTTTTATACATTTGCAGCAAAAACTTACGACTCTTAAACTCAATCCCACATTCATGCAAGCCAAAACACGACACGCCTTCTGAATGACCTTATTAACTTGGATGGAAACTTCGATGAAGCTATGCACGTGGATGCCAAGACTCAGCACTTCCTCCACGTTGCCAAGAATCCTGTCACTAACCCTGCATTCAGCATTCACGTTTGTCCATGCAAAATGAATCACTTCGCAAACGAATTCGATCTATCACTTCTCAGCCCAGATCTGCATCCCATCAATGAGATGTGCACTACAACATCTCTCGACATGATCTACAACAGCAGCGGTATTTGTGTCATCGGTAAACTTACTGATCCACCTTTACACTTCTCCATCCAAGTCATTTATGGAAACTATGAAGAGCAGGTCCAGGAACAGATCCCTGCAGGTCACCAGAGAGAATGCTTTCTATTCACTACCACATGATGCATTCATTCAGCGAGTCAATTCTGTATCTCGACAGCTGAATTTCCCTTTAAGACATATCCTAACTTTCTGAATGAGCTTATGGCGAGTAATCTTATCAAACGCCTGATTGAAATCCATATACACCACTGATCATTATTCATCAATTTGCCTCGTCACAGCCTCAAAGAACTCAAGTCTTGTGAGGCATGACATACCCCTCACAAAACAAATTGTATTTTCCAAATATTTATGAATTCTGCCTCTCAGAACACTTTGCAGTCCGCTGCTTACCACAGTCGTCAGAACGACTGATCTGTAATTCCCAGGCATTTCCCTTTTGCCATTGCCTGAAAGGAGGAACAGCGTTTACCTCCCTTCAATCACCTGGTACTAGTCCTGTTACACTCCGGAAAAGTCCAATCCCGTGCAGAGGGAGAATGGCAAAATCAGCACCAGAGGTGCAGCAATATCATTCCTTGTTCGCCATCTGTACCTTAAATATATCATGTCCAGCCTTGGTTACTTAACTGTCTTGATGCTTCCCAGAATTACCAATACATTCATTCTCTTGATATCCGTATTTCAAGACTATTGCTGTGGACCACGTTTTTATCTCTGCCAACAAGACTCAATGCGCAACTCCATACAGAAACAAAAACCTCATTTACATCATTCCCACCCATTCAGACTTAGAGCACAATGTTCTTCCAATAACGCTGATCGACTCTACGCTCTCTTTGATCATTCGCTTATTCCTCACTTAAGTGCAAAATGTTTTGGGTTTTCCTTAACCTTCCCACCAATGCTTTCTCGTACCCCACCTAGCTCACTTCAGTTCCTTTTTGAGCTCTTTCCCAACTAACCTGGAATCCATTAAAGGTGTGCCAGATGCTTGCTTACACAAACTTTAATAAGCTTCCTTCTTCCTCTTAACGAGAGCACCACTTCTCTTGTCGTCCAAGACTCCTTCATGTTAGCACTCACTGCCTGTCTCATTGGAACAACACCAACCTCCTCTCCAACGTTCACCATTACTGCCACCTCCATCTATCTTTCGCCCTCTCAACTCATTTCCCCCAAGCCCCACCCCCTCCCATTTAACACACGGCCCCCCTCGGCTCAGAGCTTCATTCCTGATAAAGGGCTTTTGCACAAAATGTCGACTCTCTGCTCCTTGGATGCTATTCCAGCACATCACTCTCGGCTGTGGAATGCATTTTCTGGCAATTCATGTAGACACTTTAATAGAGCAATTTCAAGAGCAGAATTATCTGGTTTTGTGACATGGCATGCAGCAACAGGTGGAAAACGCAACGGAATGGTACGGGAGGAAAGAGACATCGCTAATGAGATTGCTCGAATAGCAGACGATTTCGCACACAGTTGGAGTAATAAGTGTAATGCGATCGTAAATGGAACTGCAGGTCAATGGTTGGTTAATGGGGCGAGAGTTGAGAATAATGGGGACTCAGTGAACCGACCTTTAAAACCTTCCACAAAATCCGCACCTTGTCTTCCCAATACCCCATGAGTGATCAATATCAGAACAGCCCTATTGGGCACTCACTCCACCAAATCACAGTCGCAGCATTGAGTGCCCTCTACGATCCCCACTGCCGCCTCCTCCGAATTCAACTTCCACACTCACCAATGGAATGACGAGAAGCTGCAGAGGTGGGGAGAACGGGTTTGGTGCCTCCCTCTGTTTCCCATAAATACATACCATACCGATTGGGAACAACAGTAGCCGGGTGTTCTGTGTCGCTCGTGTCAAATCCTGGCAGTCCTTTGCTCTAATGATGTGGTGGGTAGGGTCAGGAGATATCTGTTGGGCATTATATGTTCTGCCAGCACACCATGACTGAATTGAAAATGATGTCAGGCAAGCTCGTATCGGAATGCCTATTACTATTTGTTTTGGACCAATTGGTCTGCAGTCTTTTTTAACCGATTGTCTCTATCTTCAGAACCTCCCAGGAAATGGGACCAGAACCTCCTCTGTTCCCGTGAATTCTCTGCTGCCTCAATTAAACCATGGATCAGCCAACAGCAATGAGGGCTGCTCCACCTCAGAGTTGAGTGAATCTGGGACGTATATACACCCGTTGTGAGGGAGGAGCAGGGGATCAACGAAATGAGGAGGCGAATTAAGCCTGAACGATTCGTAGCTGAGGAAATTGCAAAGATATGTCCTGTCAAAAAAAAACTCTTTATTTATACGTGATGACTGCTTGTCTATGTTTCAGCTGCCTCAGAGCACGTTGTAGCCCTTCAAATAAATGCGAATTGCAATCCTGTCGAACTCCGCCTTCTATTTCTCAGTATTCCACTGTCCCCCACAATCCATTGTTGTGAATTACACAGTGTTGCAAGCCTTTGGTAAAGGTAATTCATCCTCATCTTAGTTTTCAGCCTGCCATTCTCAATTTCCTCACCTGAGGAAGCATCAATTCCATGTTTACTTTCTGCACTGACAGACGGAAAGTACTTAATTGTTTCTTTAAGGTCTTTGCAAAATGTTTGCAAGTCGCCACGTGCATAATTGTGAATGCCCATTTCCCCTGTCGCTCGGACGTGGTCTGTTGAGCAAACTCTGACAAATGTGCTGAAGGCCCTGGAACTAATACTGCATTGGGTACAGAAACATGGAAACGTTCAAGCAGAATGGGGCCATTCCGCCTTTTGAGTCTGCTCCACCATTGTTCACGGTCATGGGCGAACATTCCAACTCAATAGCCTAATTCAGCATTGTCCTCATTGCCTTCAATCCCAATCGCCCTAGGTGTTGTAGATATTGTCTTTTGAATATATTAAATGATTGGGCATCACCGATGTCAAGTGGTAATGACTTTCACAGCTTCGCTATTCTATGGATGACGTTATGTTTCCTCTTCTTCGTCCCAAATAGTTACCCTGAATACTCAGCTGGTGACCCCTTGTTCTAGAGATGTACACAGACCATCGCGATCATCCTCCCTTCTAGTGCTGCTAGAATTCCGTAAGTCTCGGTGAAATTCCCCGATCATCCGTCGGAACCTCAATGAGTGCAATCCTAAAAAATCAGTCTCTCCTCATGTTTTCCACCAGCTGTCCTCGCTGCTGACTGCTACGGTCAACATAGCGAAAGTGAGGACTGCAGACGCTGGACATCGGAATCAAGATTAGAGTGTGGCCGGAAAAGCACAGCAGGTCAGGAAGCATCCGAGGATCAGTAAAATCGACGTTTCGTCCAAAAGCCTTTCATCACGCCGATTTTCCTGCTTCTCGGATTCTTCCTGACTTGCTGTCCTTTCCAAGCAGCACTCTCACCAAGACTCTGATTTCCATTATCTGCAGTCCTCACTTTTGCCGAGAGCAAAGTTTTTCTATTGTGATTTTATTGCAAAAGCATCACCTTTCGGAATATTCCATTTTGAAGAAATAAAGGTAATTCTACCTCCAGCTGACTCCGCGAAACCTACAGAAAAGAAAAGTTTCTACGGACGATCAATGTTATACATTCGCACCTAACTCCCTATCTCTGCCTCAGCGAAGACAGGCTGTCTTATTTTTCTCGAACAGTACTACTTTCATGAATGTTCCACTTCTCATCACACGTTCAGTGTCATGCCCAATTAACTTGTCGCCTTTAAGACGTAATGGTCTGGCCTGCAGATATGATGCTTAAACAAGCCATGAAACGATGTTAACAAATATCAATGACATGTTCTCTCATTCTTCAAATCTCAAGAGTGAATTGGCCTAAAATGTTGAATTGCACGACAATGAGATTCGCCCTGAGCTTTTGATTTCATTTAGTAAACTCTCAGCAGCAGATCACACTGGTTCAGAATAATGATCGAGAACTGCCATGCATTTTTAGCTTCACCACTATTTATATCATAAAAGATGCTGATTACTTATTTATTTATTTGTTTTCGTATGAACAGCTATGCAACTGGTAAGGAATCCAATGTCCAGCATCTGCAGTCCTCACTTCTCCTTAATGACTGACAACGGCAGACATATATCAGTGTCTCACTGTTCTCCCTCGAATTTTAAAGTTGGAGTTCTTCTTTCCGACGCTTCATTGTTTATGTGACTGCAAAACAATGTGAGAACAGTCAGCTTCTATGTCACTCGTAGACAATGTGGACTGCAGATGCTGGAGATCAGAGTCGGGAGTGTGGTGCTAGAAAAGCACAGCAGACCAGGCAGCATCGAGGAACAGGATAATCGACGTTTTGAGCAAGACCCATTCATTTGTAATAAGACTTGTGAGCCGATGGGACTCAGAGATGAATGGGGGATGACAGAAGGTACTAAGAGTGTGATAGGTAGGTGGAGGTGGAGTAAAGGTGATAGGTCGGAGAGCAAGTTGGCGTGGATAAATCGGAAGGAAGATCAACAGGCAGGACAGAACATGAGGATGATTTTGAGTTTGAAGGTTGCAACTGGAACAAGGTGGGGTGAGGGGAAATGAGGAAACTGGTGAAGCCCATGTTGATGCCATTTGTTTGCAGGGTTCCGAGGCAGAAGATGAGACGTTCTTCGTTCCTGGCTTCGCTTGGTTATCTTGTTTTAATGGAACAGGGAAAGAAACTGCACATTCTTGGCGGTGTGTGAGGGACAGTTGAAGCGTTCGTCCACGGGGTCGTGGGGTTTTATTTCTGCAGTTGTCCCCGACACGTTCTCTGATGCGTTGCGTAATTGGACTTCTTGCATCTTCAATAAAGAGGACACCACAACAAGAGCAAAGAATACATGGATGGCCCGAGAAAAAGTGTGCATAAAACTGATGGATGTGAAAGGCTCGTTGATGCCTTGAATGGATGTGAGGAATGGATGCGTGGGCGCAAGTTTTGCAAGTCCAGCAGTGGTAGGGGAATGTCCCTAGAAGGAAGGATGTGACGGTGGGGTCGTGGACATGACAAGAGAATAGCTGAAGTAATCACCTTTGTGGAAAACGGATTGAGGTTGGGCTGGAAATTTATCTCTGGTGGTGGAGTCTGTTTTTAGGTAGCAGGTTTGGCGGAGAATGACGTGATGCATAAGGAGCGTGTTGGTGTGCAAGGTGAGGACCAGGGCGATGTTGTTTTTTTTGCAATTGAAGGGCCGGGTTTCGAGGGCAGTGGTGTGGGGAGTGGAAGAGATGCATCAGAAGGCACCATCTACAACTTAGGAGGGAAAAGACCAATCTCAGAAAAAAGAGGCCATTTGATGTGTTCTGTGGTGGAACTGGTCCTCCTGGGAGCTGATTCAGTGGAGGCTGACAAATTGGGAATAAGGATTAATACTTTTACAAGAGTCAGGATGGGAGCAGGTGCAGTGCAAGTAGCTGTGGGTGTTAGTAAACGATATCTGTGTTGAGCCGGTCATCGTTAATGGAGATGGAGAGGTACAGGAAGGGAAGGTCTGTGTCTGAAATGGTCCAGGTGAACTTAAGGTCGGGATGGAATTTGGTAGTGAATTTCATTGTCTGTTCAACCTCCTCATGGGTGGACGAGGTGGCACCAATACAGTCCTGAATATATCGGAAGAAAAGGTGTGGAATGGTGTCGGTGTAACAATAGAAGATGGACTTTTCCATGTAACCGACAAAGAGAGAGGCATCGCTGAGGCCCATAGATACTCATTTCTTCCGGAGGACTTGGGAGGATTCAAAGGTTAAATGATTGAGGGCGTGGACATGTTCACGCAAAGGAAAGACTGTCAGTAGAGGGGTACTATTGGGGACGCCGGAAGAGGAAGAAACGGGTGACTTGGAAGCCTTTGTCATGATGGATCGAAGCGTGTACAGACTGGATGACCATGGAGAAGATGAGGCTCTGGGGTCTGGGGAAAAGAAAGTCTCGGAAGAGGTAGAGGGCGTGAGTAGTATCCTGAACGTATGCAGTGAGTTCATGGAACAGGGCGAGTAAGGCAGTGTCAAGGAAAGTGGAGATGATTCCGGTGGGCAGGTGCAGGCTGAGACAATGGGCTGTCCGGGGAATTTAGGGTTGTGAATTCATGGTTGGAAGGAAACCTGGGTAGTGCAGGGTTCTCCTACTATGAGTTTGGAAGCTGTGGATGGGAGATCGCCAGTGGTGATGAGGTTTTCTTCATTCTGGGAGATGATAGTTTGGTGACGCCTGTTGACAACATTGTCAATGGGGCAATAGGAGGAGATGGCTTCGAGTTAGTGCTTGGCTTCAGTGGTGTCGAGGTCAATGCGCGAAACCACCTAACCACCAACTCCACATCCTTCTAATTTATCTCTCAACCCCCTCAGATCCCAAGTCTCATTCCTGATGAAGGGCTATTACCCAAACATCGATTTTCATGTTCCTCGAATGCTGCATGACCTGCTGTACTTTTCCTGCACCACATACTCGCATCTTTTATTTGACTTCGAATTCAGCGAACCAGCCACACTCTGCAAGAAAAGTAATCCTGGATTGCTCACTCATCATTCGGCACCAATCTGGATTTTACCAGTTTCATCAATTCCCCTCCCTCCCCCTTATCCCACTTCCAACACGGAATTGGCCTCATGCCTTGTCCTACCTGTTCGCTTTCCTCCCCACCTATCCAGTCCATTCTGCTCTCCACTATCCATTCCACCATGCTCTCCGAACTCTTGCAGTTACGTTCCTTTTCCCCACCCCTTCCCATTTATCTCACCACTCCCTCGGCTCACAGCCTCATTCCTGATGAAGTGCTATTCTCTCAAACGTCGATTCTCCTGCTACTCAGATGAGTCCAGAACTGCTGCGCCTTTCCAGCAATACTTTCTCGACATTCATATTTTGTCGTCCAATGGGCAGTAAGGAAGGTAAATTCAGTTTTGGCAGATACTGCTGAAGTCGTGAAGCACAAATTAAAGAATTTTGATTAAATTGTGCAAGCATGGGATTCTCCCCATTTGCAATACTGCGTTGAGTTTTAGGTGGTGCAAGTCGAGAAAGCAAGTGTCCAGTACAGCTTTGAATGCTTACAGGCTTGCTAAAAATGAGCTTAGAAATGCACTGCCAAGAGGCAGGAGAGGGCACGAGGAAGGCTGGGTAGGATAGACTACGAAGAACCCAAAGGCACTTTACTCATGTATGAGGAATAAGAGAATTGTCAGGCAAAATTTAGGGCCAATCATGGACAGATAAAGGAATTGTGACTGGCGTCTGAGAAGATCGTGGAAGGCCTAAACGTATTTTTCTCAAATTTGTTTTTCACTAAGGTAAGGACCCTTATTGTGAATGAGAAGCTGAGGAGTGGAGAAGCAGGCTTGAACTGGTCGAAATTTAGAACGTTGGTGTGCAGTTAGATTTATCATTGTTTTCTCCGAGGAGCGAGAAATGGGGTTGCTAAGTTCGCTGACGAAGATCTTCGCTTCGTCACTATCCACGGGAATTGTACCGAAGGATTGGAGGGTGGCCAATTTTGATCCTCTGTTCAAGAAGGGGAATGGATAAATCCCTGGCAGTTCAGACCAATCAGTCGTACGTGTATGGGGATCAAATATTTGGAATGAATTTTGAGGCATAGGATTTATGACTACATGGTAAAGCATGGAATAATTAAAGGCAATCAGTATGGCTTTGTCAGGAGGAGGTCATGCCTCACAAATCTTTTGTGTCTTTTGTGGAGTTGACAAAAAAAGGTTGATGCAGATCGCGCAGTGAATGTGGTGCACATGGACTTCAGTAAGGCATTTGACGAGGTTCTCCACGGGAGGCTCGTTCATAAAATCAGGTGGTATGGGATAAACCGACATTTGGCTGTCTAGGTTCAGAATTGGTTGGCTGACAGAAGGTAGAGAGTGGTTGTAGATGGAGCATATTCTACCTGGAAGTCAGTGGTGAGTGGCATCTCACAGGGCTCTATTCTTCTGCCCCTGTTCTTAGTAGTGTTTATAAATGACTTGGAAGATGAAGTTGAACAGTGAAATACTAAGTTGACGATGACAGAAAGTTTGGAGTTGCCGATGATAGTGCCGTTAGCTATTGCAGTCTGCAGCCTGACGTTGACTGTATGCAGAGCTGGGCTGAGAAATCGCAGATGGAGTTCAAAATGGATGAATATGAAGTGATATATTTTGAAAGATTGAACTTGAATGTCTAATATAGTATTAAAGATAGGATTCTTGGCAGTCTGGAGGAACAGCAGAAGCGTGGCTTTCAATTTCGGAGAACCCTCAAAGTTGGCACAGATGTCGTTAGGGTTGCCAAGAAAGCAGATGGAATTCATTAACAGGGAATCGAGTTTAAACGCCATTAGGTTTTGTTGCAGCTCTACAAAACGCTGGTGAGACCACCCTTTTGGGATATTCTGTCCAGTTTCTGTCCCCCTATTTTACGAAAGATGTGGAGGCTTCGGAGCAGGTGCAAAGGAGATTTACAAGGATGCTTCCTGCCCTGGAGTGCTTGTCTTATGAGGAGAGGTTGAATGAGCACCAAGTTTCGCACGAGAGAGAAGGAGGAAGAGAGGGGACTTGATCGAAGTATACAAGTTATTGAGACATATGGAGAGAGTCAAAAGCCAGAGACTTTTCCAAAGGGTACGACTGACTGCCACGAGGGTGTCTTTGAACGAAGGTGTTTGGAGGATTGTGTAGAGCAGACGTCAGAGGTAGGTTCTTTATGCAGAGAGTAGTGAGTGCATGGAACGCGTTGCCAGCAGCAGTGTTGGAAGCAGAATCTTTGGGGACATTTAAGCGACGACTGGACATGCACATAGGCTGTAGTGACTTGAGGAGAGCGTAGGTTTAGTTATTTAATTTTAAATTAGCACTAATCGTCGCCACAATATCGTGGGCCGAACGTCCTGTACTGTGCTGTACTTTTCTATTTTTTCTGTTTTATCACATTCAGCCCAGGCCAAGTCAGAGCGGCGGATGACCTTCCGTAAAGACATCAGAGAACCGGATTTGTCTGTTTTCTTACCCCCACCCCGAAAACGAACAATGGTCTCGTGGTCATCTATCGGCTCAAACATTTCATTTCATTTAAATTCCGTAATCTGTTGGATTCAAAGCAAGCTGCGCATGATACTAACCTGCAAATGTATTAATTGCGTAGAGTTAACACGATCTGGTCATCGACTGCACAACTATATCTACTCTGCTGACAACACAAAAAGAGAAAATGTCGTCAATGGTGTATTGAGACGAAGCCAATCCAGCAGGTTGGCGGCCATTTTCAGAACTCCAAAGTTTCGCCGTCAGTCGGAATAGATCTTCGGCCAATCACATTGTAGTTTAGATTTCCATGCCTTTGTTGCAAACCACGAAAAAAAATCAATTTGCCTCTCATTCTTTTGGCGTTTCAGATGTCATAGTCAGCATTACCATGGGCAGTATTGATGCACGAGACATAATTTAAATTTAGCACATCTTTATTGGAAGAATGAGAAACGTCTATGTTGATATGAACAGCCAGATTTTGGACTTTATCCAGTAAAATTAACACTGAAACGAGGTGGGGGAGGTTGGAGGGAGGGGCGTCTTCTCTCCTAAGCCCTGTTTATTTGGATTTCCTAACTATGAGAAAGCTGCGTCAGGAAGATTCTTTTTTTTAGATTTCTGGTTGAGATAGATAGATTCATGATGAGTAGTGGAATGAAGTCTGGCGAGGAACAGGTGGGAAATTACACATGAACAGGATCTGACAACGAACATTATCTTAATAACGAAAGAGTAAGCAGAAGGAATCGATTAGCCTTGTGGTGCTCCTCATCTCATCTTTATCGTCTTAATTCAAACTTAGTTCTTCAAATTTTATTCAAAGATTGGTCATTCGACTCTAAATTACTTGGGCTTTCTCTCCAAATTTACTACTGCTCCGATTGATTTTCTCTCGTAGTTTCCATTTGTCTTTCAGATTTCCACATTCAGTAGTTCTTTGTTTTCATTCAGCTCCCTGTTGTGGGTTGTGCCAGTTATTAATATCGGTTTATTAGTCGTGTTGTACAGCCACAAGTTAGAATTGTTTTGTTTTTAGTCACTTAAACCCGAGTATCCATGTGCTAACGATTCATGAATGATATCACGGAAACTGGATTCCGATATGTCACTTAAAATATTCAATAGGCACATATATTCAACTCCTCGAGTCTTTGAGTATTTCACTTTTACACGCCTGTGAATCCAGAGTTCCGGAGAGTGACTGAGTTTGCCTGTTTGTGTCTGTGTCATAAGATCATGTGAAATAGACAAAAAGCAAATACAACTTTGTATTGATGAGGATATCATTCAGTAACTACTACAAATAATGAAATTGACGACAGTAATCATCATTAAAAGTAACTGTATGACTTGTTTTATCTGTGGTTTCCAATTCTCGTCCTCCAGGATAACAAAACTGAAAACAGGATTAAAAATAAACAACACAGCTGCTGAAGCCTATTCGGTTAAATCAACGTGCTTAATGTTCATTTTATTGGAGCATCAACATCACTTTGTCGTTCTCTTTTAACAGTTATTAAGTAGCTATCTGTCCATCTCATGTTTAACTGAATGCAATGTTGCAGAATCCATTGCACACTGGGGAAGTGAATTCCATATGATCATGTAGCTTTGAGTGTAGTCACTTCTCATCATGTTTTGCATTTGTATTACACTCCCAGCCAAATCTTATCCCACTTTTTGTATATTCGGCAATAACATCTCTGCACATATTTAGTTTATCCAGAGAGTATATGAATAAACTGTTAGAACAGTCTTAGTGAGGAAGACCCACTCATCTCTCGAATCAATCTCCTGAACCATCTCTCATTTTCCTCCAATAAAACGGCAAGCACACTCAGGTCCTAAGACTGCACGTCATACTGCAGCTGCGGTCACACTAAAGCCCTCGTCCAGGATAAGCAACTCTGCAATAAATGCCAGATTACATTAGGCATGTTTATGTCCCTCTGTACCTGCAAGCACATGCACGAAGATGCACAGATTATCCCGGGTTTCCCAAACGCCCCACTACGTAGCCCACAAAGCAGAAGTGACCACAGAGATGGCATACTTTCCATTTGCCTACATTAAAGCGATATGAAGTGTATCTCAGTCAAATGACACGTTGTCTTCGAATGCGCGGGTCCAAACACTTAACCTCGCATTTATCCAAGTTAAACTCCATCTGCTAGTATATTGTTTTTGCTTACGTCAGATGTGTGACCAATTGAAGCACATCTGTCATTGCCTTGCTTGTTTCTTGCAACCTAACTCCCTGTCTGCTTTAGCGATATCAGCATGTATTTTAATTTTCCGTTCTGTGATTCTGTCTATCCCTCATCCAATTCATCAATATAGACTGCAAATACTAGGGCCACGGGACAGAAAACTCTGGTATGCCATTAATTGCATTTTGCCAATTTATCACGAAATTCTAGTTTCTTCGTTTTTAAAGAATAATTAATGAATCATTTATTCATGCTTATCTATTACTCATAAACCTAAGTATCTGAAGGTGTATGTTATTCTTTTGAGCAGAACTTTCTCACCAATCTTCATGAAAGTTCACATGTTTTACAATCACAGATTACCAATCAACCACTTTCCTTACTTTGTCTTCGACGACGGATTGTGACGTTATGGTTACACCATCGTGTAATTCACCTCCTGATTCCAAATCTCTCCATCATCTAGAAGGCATAAACCAGCAGGGGAATGTCATGAGCCGCGTTTGTCGTAATGGTTGCAGCTCCGGAAGTGTCCCGGAAAATCTCAGACAATCTAAGACCAACCAACCTTACTGAGTGGCACTGCACTCTCTTCATCCCCTTGCTCCACCACTGAACATCAGATGCAATAATGGACAAACTTCAGGCTCTCTGCCAGTATTCCTGATGAAGGGCTTTTGCGATTTTACGGCTCCTCGGATGCTGCTTGAACTGCTGTGCTCTTCCAGCACCACTAATTCAGAATCTGGTTTCCAGCCTCTGCAATCATTGATTTTGCCACACTATTTATTATAGTGGCAGGGAGATCAAGGGGAATTACAGTCAGCAAAAGCAGCAAAGGAGCAGTCAGGATAATACAAGACTCTCCTTTCGAGAATACAATCACACAGAGTTTGTAGACTAATTAATTTAAAAGAATAGATTCAAAAACTTCAGTGCCGAGTTATTAAAGAATCATATTTGAGAAACTGATGGAAAATGTATCTTGGACAAGCAACGCATTCAGTAGATTTTGATTTTAAGCAAGATTTATAATCAGTTCTCAGGTCGAGTCTGGAATATCCTAACTCAGGACGTTGACAGGCCGACGAGGGGAGAGGCTATTCTAAACTTGGTGATCGGAAACGATCCGGGGCAGCTATCAGATCTTGTGGTTGGAGAGCATTTTGGTGATAGTGACCACAACTGCCTCACATTCTGCATAGCTATGGAGAAGGAGAGAATGAGGCAAAATGGGAAGATATTTAATTGGGGAAGACGAAACTATGATGTGATTAGACATGAGTAAGGAAGCATGGACTGTGAGCAATTGCTTCTTGCTAAAGGCACTATAGACATGTGGAGACTGTTTAAGGATCAATTGTTGCAAGTGAAGAAAAATATGTCCCTCTGAGTCAGGCAAGAAGTGGTAAGATAAAGGAACCCTGGATGACTCGAGCGGTGGAGCTTCTCGTCAAAAAGAAAAAGGTAGCTTATAAAAGGTGGAAGAAGCTAGGGTCAAGCTCAGCTCTAGAGGATTACAGGCAAGCGAGGAAGGAGCTCGACAATGGTCTGAAGAAAGCCTGGAGGGTGCACGATAAAGACTTGGCAGAACGCATTAGGGTGAACACAAAGTTATTTTCCACTTATGTGAGGAATAAGAGAATGGTCAAAGAAAGAGTAAGGCCGATCAGGGATAGCACAGGGAACATGTGTGTGGAGTCTGAGGAGGTCGGGGAAGCCCTAAATGAGTTTTTTGCTTCTGTCTTTACGAAAGAAATGAACTTTGTAGTGAATGAAACCTTTGAAGAGCAGGTGTGCATGCTGGAATGGATAGAGATAGAGGAAGCTGATGTGCTGTAACTTTTGTCAGACATTAAGACTGAAAAGTCACCAGGCCCGGACCAGATTTAACCTCGGCTGCTTCGGGAAACCAGAAGTGCAATTGCTTCGCCACTTGCGAAGATCTTTGCATCCTCGCTGTCCACTGGAGCCGGACCTGAGGACTGGAGAGAGGCAAATATAATTCCTCTCTACAAGAAAGGAAATAAGGAAATTCCCGGCAATTACAGACCAGTAAGTCTCACGTCTGTCGTCTGCAAGGTGTTAGAAAGGATTCTGAGGGATGGGATTTATGACCATCTGGAACAGCACAGCTTGATTAAATACAGTCACCACGGTTTTGTGAGGGGCAGGACATGCCTCACAAACCTTATCGAGTTCTTGGAGGATGTGACTAGAAACGTTGATAAGGGTCGAGCTGTGGATGTGGTGTATATGGACTTCAGCAAGGCATTTGATGATGTTCCCCATGGTAGGTTCATTCAGAAGGTCAGGAGGAATGCGATACAGGGGAACATAACTGACTGGATATAGAATTGGCTGGCCAACAGAAGACAGCGAGTTTTAGTAGAAGGAAAATATTCTGTCTGGACGTCTGTCGTGAGTGGTGTTCCACGGTGCTCTGTCCTTGGGCCTCCACTCTTTGTAAATTTTATTAATGACTTGGATGAGGGGATTCAAGGATGGGTCAGCAAGTTTGCAGACGACACAAAGGTTGGAGGTGTCTTTGACAGTACAGACAGCTGTTGTAGGCTGCAGCGGGACATTGACAGGATGCAGAGATGAGCTGAGATGTGGCAGGTGGAGTTCAACCTGGATAAATGCGAGGTGATGCATTTTGGAAGGTCGAATTTGAAAGTTGAGTACAGGATTAAGGCTAGGATTCTTGGGATCTTGATGTGCAGGTGCACAGATCTCTTAAAATGGCCACCCAGTTGACAGTGTTTTTATGAAAGCGTATGGTGATTTGGCTTTCATTAACAAGGGGATTGAGTTTAAGAGATCTTGTTGCAGCTCTACAAAACTTTGGTTCGACCGCACTTGGAATACTGCATCCAGTTCTGTTCGCCCTTTTATAGGAAAGATGTGGATGCTGTGGAGAGGGTTCTGCGGAGGTTTACAAGGATGCTGCCTGGACTGGATGGCTCATCTTATGAAGAGAGGTTGACTGAGTTCGGACTTTTTTCATTGGAGAAAAGGAGGAGCAGAGGGGACCTAATTGAGGTATACAAGATAATAAGAGGCATAGATAGAGTCGATAGACAGAGACTATTTCCCAGGGCAGAAATGGCTAACATGAGGGGTCATTGTTTTAAGCTGGATGGAGGAAAGTATAGAGGGGATGTCAGAGGCGGGTTCTTTACACAGAGTTGTGAGAGCATAGTTGTAGTGCGTACAGTTCTGAGCACCACATTATTGGAAGAATATGGAGGCTTTGGAAAGGTTTAAGAGGACAATTTCGAGAATGCTGCCTGGTATGGAGGCAACGTCTAATGATGAAAGGCTGAGAAATTGAAGCTGCCTTAGTTAGAGAGAAGAAGTTTGAGAGGTGACTTAATTGAGACATATAAGATAATCAGAGGTTTAAATAGGGTGGACAGTGAGAGCATTTTTCCACAGATGCTGATGGCTCGCACGAGGGGACATAACTTTAAACTGAGTGATGATAGGTATAAGACAGGTGACAGATGTAGTTTCTTTACTCAGAGAATAGTAGGTGCGTGGAACACACTAATGGAAATTAGGCTTGATATTTTTAAATGGTCATTGGATACACATACGGATGAAAATGAAATAGTTGAGGATGGAAAGGCTTTAGATTGGTTCTACAGGTCGGCAAAACATCGAGGCCGAAGGCCCTGCACTGTACTGGCTGTCCTACTGTTCCATGCTCTGCCCTTGAGTGACCCACATCTTAATAAAGTCAGTCTTTTGTTCCTGGAGGTCTTTAGAATGCTTTCGGGTTTCCTTGATCTTACCTGCCAAAGACTTCTTATATCCCCTCCTGGATCTTCTCAGCTCTCTCTTTATGTCCTTCCTGGCTGCCTTGTTACTCTCAAGCGCCCGAGCTGAGCCTTCACGTCTCATCTTTACATAAGCTGGTTTGTGTAGATTTGAGAAAGACTTAGGATGGGGCCTAGCTCTAGAGACTTCAATCTTTGCGACAGAATCTGAACAAGTCTGAATTACTGGTGCTGGAAAAGCACAGCAGGGCAGGCAGCATCCGTGGAGCAGGAAAATCGACGTTTTGGGCAAAAGCCCATCATCAGGAGCTGAACATGTCTGTACACGTGTAATTCAGTGGGTGAACCATATCAGTTTTGGCATATATGTGTCGCGCAGATATGTGGTCCTTGGAAAGTAAGACAGAAACTGGGGAAATGTGACATTGTCTCACTGCAAAGAGTCTCTGAAATTTGCATTTTAATCACCTTCAAAAAAAAACTCCTCCATTTACTACCTCTGTAATGAAAATTCATATTGTGATGATACATTAATACGGGACAGATATCAGCTTTTGATTCATTGCACATTGTGTCAGTATTTTTGGCCCTTACTGTAATTTGGATATAAGTAACAGAACAGAAGCTTTCTGTGTTTCTGCTACCAAATTAACATATGATCGTTTAATTTATCTTGTCTTCGGTGTAACATCCACAAAGCATCAATTCACATATCACATTGTTTCAATTCTCCTTACAATTCACCAGACTCGCCATATTTAAACCAGTGCAAGTAGAGAATGGGATTACATCGAGAATAGAGTTCTCTGTACTCTGCAGCTTTTGAAATTCCCAGGCCACTTTCAGCGTGGGTTAGATATTGATAAAATCACCGACGTCCCCCATCCTGAGCCCATCAAATACACTCAGGGCAGCAACATTTCAGGGTTCAATCAGAGTATTTTAATCTAGACCTCACCGAAACATGTGGAGAATGAAGTCAGATGCCAAGTAAAGAACCCTCTATATTACCGCTATTAGGCACTGCCTGGACAGGTGCAGCACAGTGTTCAATGCAGAGTAAAGCGCTTTCTACACTGTTTTGATAATATACTCACAATATAGACAGAGCCCTGGGATAGGATTAAAGTTAAGCAGCAATGAAATAACAGTGCAGATGCTCCCTCCAAATTACGCAGAGATATTGACACATCGGGAGAACTGGAAGAAACTGCTGGAAGGATGAACGATCCTGGACTTGTGGGGATAAAGTCTGAGGAGAGATTGTACAAATGCTTCCGCTCAAATTAAAAAGACTGATGGGAGATCTAATCAAAGCCTTCAAGATATTAACTGGATGAGACATGTTCCAGCAAGATAAAGAATGCCTACTGTGTGCAGTTTGTAGAACGAGATGGACCAGAGCCTGAGACTGAATGCCCAGAGACCTCAGGAGAGATTTAAGAAATGCTTTGAGACACAAGCCGTGAGAGAGATTTGGAATCCTCTGCCATAAACAGCGAAGATGCCGGGTCTGCTGTTCAGTTTAAATCAAAGACAGGTATGTTTTTAGTCAGTGACGGTCTTGAGGGGTGAGGGCAAAAGGAAGGGACTTGGAGTGAGGGGACACATCAGCCATGACCACATCGAATGATAGATCAGGCTTAAGGGTGGAATGGCTTAGCATAGTTCATATCTTCCAAAGTTAAGATCCCCCTACACTGTCCCCATCAAACACTTTCTGGTTAGGGACAGGATAGAGTTGGATATACTGTAAGGCTATCTTTAATGTATCCCTAACAACCCCCACGGTATGGCCAGCACAGCGTTAGATGCAGAGGAAGCACCACTCCACACTGTAGCCATCAACAAATCCCCAGACAGGTAAAGCACGGAGTTTTATGCAGCTGAAATCCCAATACATGTTTTTAAAGGCATGGATAATCTGACAAGAGGTGCTGAGTAAAATTCAATCGCTACTCTCATGATCTTATATTCAGATGCACAGACACAGACAAACACAATTATCAGGCCGCACAGACATGTACACACACATAGTAAGACGTGAACTACTCTACAAATTTAACACCAAGTTCTTTATTTGTTTCTCACTGTTCTGTTCTGATTCCCTGTTAGGTTGCTGTTCTGAAGATATACACATTCGTCGTCCTCATCTCTTGTGGCAGATCCTGCTACCAAGCACAGCATCTGATTTTAGGTCAGTATGCAGTACTGAAGCCACTCAGTGCCGGGGGGAGGTGTGTCTTGAGCCTGACCCAGGTATGTGGACGTTCGGCGTTAATCTGACATTCAGGGATTATTTAACAGAGATATAATGTGTGTTGTCTGTGTGTGTGTGTGTGTGTGTGTGTGTGAGTGTGTGTGTGTGTGTGTGTGTGTGAGTGTGTGTGAGTGTGTGTGTGTGTGTGTGTGTGTGTGTGTGTGTCTGCCTGTGTGAGTGAGAAATCGAGAAACAGACGCGAGCCCTGCATTGGTGGAGCCCCTTTATTAAGTATTAAATATTATTTACCATTTTGTTGTACACAAATCAGAGTGAGCTCATGGGATAGTGACTTCAAATTTTCGAATGTTTTGTCAATGTCATGGAGCGGTGGATCTAGGGAAGTGAGGATGGTTTGCTTTCTCTGCACAGACAGAGAGTGATGAGGAACATAAAGGGAATGTTTTTTCATTCGGTAATGGGATGTGGGCATCATTGGCTGGGTTCAGCATTTATTCCCCCAATTTTTATCAGCCCCTGTGAAGGTGGGAGTGTTCTGCCTCACGGAAGAGAAACACTCATAAAATAATGTTGATTGAGGAGAAGAATGTGACAGAAAATAAAATTCAGCTTTCTCTATTCCAACTCACAATGTAATAATCACGTGTTTAATTAATATGGTGTTCGAGACTGGAATTTCTTCGATGATATCAACGATTTAATGTATTCAAGACACACCTCCCACCGGCAATGAATGGTTTCTGTTCTGCATACTGACGCTAAATCAGATGCTTTGCTCGGTAGCAGGACAGGCCACAAGGGATGAGGACGACGACCATGTGTATTCCATAACACAACGGGAAGTCTGTTGCTGTTTGAAATCGAATTGATGACGAAGATGTTGAAGGCAAGGGACCATGAAAAAAATGAGGGGTTAGATCACAGTTCATCCATGCTCTTATTGGTGTCTCGTCTTGTTGTCCAACATGGAAACAGACACTCTTTTCCAACTCATCCATGCTGACCAGATATCCCATGTCCATCTAGTCCCATTTGGCCCATTTCCCTCGAAACTCTTCCTGGTTATATAGCCATCCAGACGGTCAATAAATGTTTGAAATGTGCCAGCCTTCGCCACTTCCTCTGGCAGCTCATTCCATATACACATCATGTGCTGCTTAAAAAATGATTACCCCTTAGGACCCTATGAATTCCTCCCCCTCACCATAAAGCCTTTTCCTCTATTTCTGGATTACCCCAGCCCATGGAATATACAATCTTAATTACCCGCTCCAAGGCCCTCATGATTTTATAAATAAAGAAAACAAATGTTCCCTCCTCTGGGACAATAATTACAGGGAAAACAGCCCCAGGCAGTTTAGTGTTTCACAATACCTCAAACCCTCAAATGACGACATTATTGTGAATCTTTTCTGAACCCTTTCAAGTTTCATTACATCTTTCTTAAAGGAGGGAGACCAGAATTCCATGCAATATTCATAAAATGGCCGAACCAATATACTGTACAGCCGCAACGGTACCTCACAACTCTTATTCTCAATGCACTGAAAAGTAAAGGCTAGCAAACGAAACGCCTTCTTCTCTGTCCTGTCTACCTGAAAATACAATTTCACGGAACTACGAACCTGCACTTCAAGGTCTCGTTGTTCAGCAACACAAACCCATGAACACACCATTACCTGCATATATCCTGTGCTGATTTGCCTTTCGAAAATGCAGCACATCACATTTATCCAAATTAAAGTTTATCGGGAATTCTCATGTCCCGTACTGGTTCATCTTAGGTCTATATTTAAATGTAATGCTATCCCTAATCAAAAATGACATTCCCTGTTATCTTTTGCTCCATTTTCTTACTGTGCCTTAGGTTTCACCTGCTTATTTTTAGCCCTCTGCTTTGGGGAACATCTCTGAGACACCCGCACGAACCAACCATACCACCCTGTGGCCCAACATTTCAACTCCCCCTCCCACTCAGTCGTGAACATGGAGGTCCTGGGCCTCCTTCACCGCCGCTCCCTCGCTACCCAACGCCTGGAGGAATGATGCCTAATCTTCCACCTCGGAACACTTCAACCCCAGGGCATCAATGTGGATTTCACCAGTTTTCTCGTTTCTCCTTCTCCCACCTCACCCCCAGTTCCCAACTTCCAGCTCAGCACCATCCCAATGACCTGTGCGACAGGCCTATCTTCTTTTCCACCTGTCCACTCCACCCTCCTCCCTGACCTCTCACCTTCATCCCCACCCCCTCTCATCTATTGTCCTCTATGCTATTTTCTCCCCGCAACCACCCTCCTCTCATTTATCCTTCCACCCTTTCAGGCACTCTGCCTGTATTCCTGATCAAGGGCTTTTGCCTGAAACGTCGATTTCACTGCGCCGCGGATGCTGCCTGAACTGTTGTGCTTTTCCAGCACCACGGTATTCGAGAATCTGGTTTCCAGCATCTGCAGTCATTATTTTTACCTCTGAGCGCATTGTACACCCTGTCCGAGATATTCTTGATCCTGGCACTGGGGAGGCAACAAGCTATTCACACGGTCCACTGCAGAATGTTTGTACATCTGAATTGAGAGGTTCCTATCACAACCAATCTCTTGGAACCTGACATTCTATGTTACATTAAAGCCTGGCTCGGTGACAGAAACTTGACTGCTAGTGCTGCATTCATCTGAGACCCATCTCGATTACATCCCAAGCAGCGTACTTGTTTGAGGTGGGGATAGCCACCAGAAACCCCAGCACTACCTGCCTCTTTTTCCTAACTTTCATAGATGTAACCCATCTACATGACTGCATCTGCGGATATTCTCCCTTCCTATAACTGCTGTGCTCCTGTAAATTCTTCACTGCTTCCAACTGCCTTTCCAGCTGATCAAAATAATCTTATAAATTCATAGCCAAACAGGCTTACTGCCACCATGCTCAACAGTCGCATGAAAACTCTCCCTACCCGCTCAAATCGGAGAGGAAGGGCACATTACTCTCCTAAAGGCATTCTTTGCACCTGAACAATCTCAAGATACAAGAAATAGCATAGCCTTACTGCTCTAATAAAGCACTGCTCCAGGTAACCTCAGGATCAATATTTTGTAATTTTAAATTTAATCAAGAGGCAGAACTCAATAAAAATATCATCACAAAAAATCCACTCTATTCACTATTGCAGACTTCCAAAAAAAGGGCAGTGAGGTTCCACTTAAAATATTTTAAAAACTATGCAAAAAGCTGTACCTGCACTCGAGCTCTCCATCGCAGCTTCCTTCATGTTGATCTTGGAATTTGACTGTTGGTTAATTTTTTCATAGACACACTTCGATGTCCAAAGATACTTCCCTGAAAAAGCTGTGTTTCTTTCTCCTTCAATACCTTGAGCACGAGGTTTGTGCCTTTGTATCTCTGTCTTTTGGAAAAGTGTCATTTTTATTCAAATTTCCAAAACAACGCAACTGCTCAGAAAACAGTAATTGCTGCTCCTGGAATTTGTCAAAATGACCTCTAATAGCTAAATGTCTAAAAAAAAAGGATTAGATCATACAGCAACATTTTTCCGGTCCTCTGTCACAGATTACATAAATCATGAGAAAAATAAACAAAGGAAGGAACAGATATCTGGATCAAGCCGGGGGAACTGAATGGAAACAAAGTATCCTTGGAAACACATTTATTATCTAAAAACATATTTTATACAGTATGCTATTTATTTATCTTTAATTGGAAGACGCTCATGTTTTTGTAATTTCTCCAGCTGTGTGGAACCTAGAGTGCTGTGACAAAGAGTTTCCCATTCTGCCCTGCAGTGAACGATGATACATTCACCAGATAGTTTATTTTTGTGTCTGCTCCACGTGCTGTGCAGTGATTGCTTGGGAGATTTTTTTTATTTCTGAGGCATGAATCATTCCTCCTTTGGTTTGGGCTTTGTTGTTTAGCTTTCTGTATTCTGCTGCTCATTGCTATCAGCAGTTTACTTTGTTCCTCGAGTCTCTTCCGTGTTGCTCCTCGGATGGAGTCATTTCTTTCTCATAGGAAGAAACAACAAAATCCTGTAGCTACTCCTTTTTTCCATTTCGTTCATTCTTCACGGGGACACCTCCTTCCATTTTCTGCTGCATCTCATGCTGGCTCTCATTCACTTGAATCAATTGAATTGTTTTTATAACTGGATATTTCACGGCATACTTTAACTGATCTCTGAAGTTTTTCTGTGTCACCACGTAAATAAGTGCATTTGTGCAGCAACTTAGGTTCCGCAGCATGTATGCAACTTGTTCAAAGAGATAAAAATCATCCGCGTAATAAAAAACATTGAACATATATAAAATATACACAAACCAGAGAAGGATAAAATTGGCGGACATGGCAAAGAGTAAAATCACAGATTTCTTTCTGCTGTCTATCTCTGGGTCAATCTCTGATTTTCTCTGACCCCTCAGTCCTTTACGTGCCTTAACGGCCTCAAAGATGTGTCTGACGGTCAGAATGTTGAGGAAGACAATAAAAATGAATGGGAGACATGGTGTTAAAAATATGTCAAGATATTTAAAACTCACCCAATGTACATGGTAAAAATAACTGTCTTTGATGTAACAAAACCATGGAATGTTTCTAACGTTCCTTCCGGATTCATATATGAAATAATTGGGAATATTCATTAAAGAGAAGAAAATGCAGATCGTTGCTAGAACTCTCATTGCTGTTTTCGCTGTGCAATACTGAGATTTCATCTGATGAATACAAATAGCTACAAATCGATCAAATGTAAAAGCAACAGTGAACCAGACAGAACAATCAATAGTAAAGCAGCTCAGGACGTTGAAAACACTACAAACAGGAGTGATGTCCAGAAAAGACAGTGGATAATAATAGTAAACAAACTTAAAAAATATGATATCAAAAATAATGAACAGTACATCAGACACTGCCATGGCTACGAGATAGCGAGTGGAACATGTTGACAGGCCACACTTGCTCCGAGATAAGAATGTAATTGCCACCAGACTAACTGTAAGATGAAAGAAAATAGATTTGAAATGATTAATTGAATTTTCTAGATTAATGTTGAATTTTAGAATTCAGGTTTCTTTTTGTTCAGTACAATGTCATGAGAACCATTACAGTAGCTTCTCTCAAGTGAAATAACTTGCACTTTCAAAAGACAAACACAATCACATGGGCAGAAAATTAATCTCAGAAACACGACCAGGTCCTCAATACGTCTTTTTGGGGGCGGTGGAGGGGTTGGTCGGGAGAACGTATGTATTTTCCTTTACATTGTAGAACTGTAGTTTCCCATAACAAAACACTCACAAAAAACATCAGTTTCTGCCGGATGCGCAAACTTTCTACAAAAGTCCAAAAATGCACATTTCAAGTGGTATGACAATGCTAAATTTTCCCTGGTGTTCAGGGATGTGTAGGTTAGGTGCGTTAGCCATTGGAAATAAAGGGGATAACGGAAGGGTGATCGGATGTAGACTTGTTGGACTGAGTTGCCTGTTTCCACACGATGTGGATTCAATGAAATGCAGAATTAGTCGGCATGGACAAGTTGGACTGAAAGTGTGCGTTTCCATCGTGCAACGCTAAGATGCTCATCATGCATTCAGGGATGGTAATGGCATTGTAGGTCAATGGGTGTTTGGTAGATTCTTACTGCTTAAGATTATTATTGTCTGGTTTTTGGTGAGTGTGAATGCTATTTATCAATGACCATGCCAAGCTAGATGCTATCATGAAGTTTTGGAACACAAATGTCTTCATTCTACAAGGAGTTACAAACTGTGCTGAACGTGGTGTAATTGTTTGCAAACATCTTCGCTTTGGAAATGACAAGTGGAGGGAAGGACATTGGTGAGGCAACTGCAGAGTTCGGGGCCAAGGACACGACCTTGCAGCATTTGGGCATCGATGTGTGACAGCTGAGATGATTGTCCTTTTAGTGCCAGAACCATCTTACTAGGCAGTGCAATAATAAAGAGAGTTGTAATCTCTTTGACTCCAGTTTCTTAAAGGCTTCCTGTTGTCAGTATATGTTTATAATTTATACGTTAAGAACGCAGAGATTTTATTTCAGATCATAAAAAAACAAGAATAGGAACATCTGATTAAGGAATAAATGTTTGATAATTGCAAGTCAAACAATCCAGAGATTGTCGCACTTTAGCGTCTAACACATGGTGATGTTGAATAAACAGAAGCTGTGGAACAAAAATTGGGGTTGTGTGATGAAGTTGGACATATGGCAGAGTCAGAACGTTTATCATTATCACACGAAAAGAAGACAAATGCTCTCTACTTTTAAACTTGGATTTATGCGCTCTGCCAGTAACATGAATTATGTAGACGGCCAGCAGAATCTCACGAATACGCCTGAAGTAAAAAATCTTGGTGACGATTTTCTGTATTATGATGCAACATTCTTTATTGTATTCTCTTTCTTTTCTGTAATCCTCTCTAATTCAATTATTTATCACAGCCATAATAATACAAGTGTTGATGCCCAATATTTATTGCATCAGAATGTTTTACTATTAAATTTATTTTGCATTTAATAATATTGCCTTAAACCTAACTGGTGCAACATCCTTAACAAAACCTCTTCCTCCCAAGGAGGACACACATCACAAAGTAATGGACAGTGATCACTTTACAAATCAACTCCGCTTAGATTATGAATAACTGGTTCAAACATTGTTATTCAAAATCTTATCACATACAGGTGCGAAATAGTGTCAACACTTGTTCGTCCAGATCCTTCATTATTAAGGTCTAGATAAAGAATTGTAGTAGCCATGATACAGGCTTGCCCTAACCTTGCTGGAATATCAATCAGTCCAAAAGACCTTTTAAGTAAACATGATATGTCCATCGTACAATTGTGTGAATTGACGTTGCTATTCTGTTATTTTCACGATATGCGAATGAGTCACATATATGCACCCCCATTGGAACATTTAACTTTGTAAACTTAGGACCAAATATACACATCAGCGATTTATCTAATTTGCATTCAATCGTATTTACAATCTACAATGCGGAGAAAGTGAGGCCTGCAGATGTTGGAGATCCGAGCTGAAAATGTGTTGCTCGATCAGCGCAGCAGGTCAGGCAGCGTCTAAGGGGCAGGAGATTCGACGTTTCGGGCATAAGCCCTTCTTCAGGAATGAGCCGTTCCTCATTTCTGAAGAAGGGCTTATGTCCGAAACGTCGAATCTCCTGTTCTTTGGATGCTGCCTGACCTGCTGCACTTTTCCAGCAACACATTTTCAGCTTACAATCTACAATGACAATTTCACCAGTGAACACATCAGAAATTAGAATTGTATTATGAAAGAAGCATTCCACATTAACAGTCAAATTATGGTCGTCGTTATGAACGTAGTCAGGTATTCACTTGAATTCGGTTCACCACAAACAGTTCAGTTCTATATTCATAGATACTCCTATGTGCAATGCCACTGTGGCAAGGTGTCCCCCTCCAGTTAGTAAACCACACTCAGTATCATTTTACTTTGAATGATGCTCCCGGTAACACTGGTGCACTGGGGTTACTTGTTCCTCTTTGAATAGGAACCCTCATTCCGAATAATTCTAACTGGAAGAAGCAGACGTATGTACAACATGAGTGGTTCCAAGACTTACCAGGAACTCCAACAACAGCAATGATGGTGTAGTAAACTTTTTTGACCATTTCCCTTGTTCGATGCATTTTATTGTTTTTGGCACTAACTCTGCCTTGCTGCAGCCGTTAATCTGTTGGAATTGGAGAATTGTTTCGAAGTGAAAGTAATCCAGTTTCAGAGATTTTACTTTATATTGTGTGGTATATCCACTGGGAAATTATGATGAAACTTTCAACGTTTTAATCAATTTCAGCAACCAAATTATCCCAACAGGTATACTTTAATGATGTTTTTCACTAAGTCAATTTGAATACCTCAATTTCTGAATTAATTGGATCCTCTTGGGTCTCAAATGTGAATTCCAGTTTATCTTCTAACAACAAGACTTGCTTTATGTCCCTCAAAATTAGTCCCAAAAATATAACTTTTTGCATTTCTTTTCACTGAGGACAGTTGTTGTTGCTGAGGCTCTTCGGTCATTCAATGCCTCTCCTTGTGGAATTCGTTGAGAGGTGTTCTCCTCAACATAGTTATATTGTTGCTTTCCTTTTAATTCTCTTCTGCAACTCGTTTGGCAAAATCTATCTGTGAATGAATTCTCTGAATCAGAACCAGAAGTTTCTAGTAACCATCACAACAGTTTGAACGTACACTAGTTAATAGTTCTTCACAACGAAGACAAAAATTAATTAGGTGCAACTTAGGTGAATTGGCCATGCTAAATTGCCCGTAGTGTTGGGTGAAGGGGGAAATGTATTGTAATGGGTTGAGGTGGGTTGCTCTTCGGATGGTCGGTGAGGACTTATTGTGCTGTAGGACGTGTTTCCACTTTGTAAATCGTCTATTGTAATTTAAAAACAGAAATAAATTCTGAAATTTAAGTTACAAATCGTTAAATGAAAACATCATATGGGACAGCCTTGACTCATCGATCCCTCGTGTTTGGAACTCGAACATTTTATTATAAACTACATGAGTCCCATTTCAAAACTTACTCCATTATGTTGATTGTCATTCAAGTCCTTTTTCAAGATGTTGAAGTTTGCCAACTCAACCGACGGTCCTCTGGATGTCATCTTCCCTTTGAACCTCGAGCCTTTCAGCTAAAGAAAAGGGCCACATTGCTATTGGATCTTCAGAGAAGGGGAAAACTTCTTTTCATTCCCCAAATCCATGCACCCCTATCGACTTATGCTCTTATCTCAACTCGTAAGTTCGCAACTCGATCTTATCCAGAATCTGACTTCACAACCAAACTGCTACCCTCCCAGCAACATTTTCACGAACATCTTTGTGCACCCTGTCTAATGGACTCACATCCTTCTTATCGTACAGTGACCAGAACTGCACACAAAACTCCAATCGTGACTGAACCAAAGTCCTCCAGAGCACCGACAGGAAATCCCTGCTGGTAGAGATATCTTTTTCACTGAGCCATCAACCACTTTTGCCACATTGAGGGATCTTTATTTCCTCTGAGCTTCCTCGTATCCCACCACTCATTGAATACTGTCTTGTCTTGTGACTCCGGGCAAGAAGCATCATCTCACGTTTATCAAAGTTAAATTTCATCTACCACTCACATGCCCAACTGATAAATGTGCCTGTTTCTATCTGTACGCTGAGATTGTCTTCCTCACTACCAATCACTCTGTGAATATTTGTATCATCAAAATTACTGATCATCCCTAACCTTGCCCTCTGTTTATCCCACCAACCAGCCTCACCACTAACACACAGCACATATATGCATTTGAATGTAAAGTATGCTAACAAGTTTCTACTTATTACCTTCCTTACTGTGGGTAAGAATTTCCCTCTGCTCTTTTACAGTTCCTTCAAACTCAGCAAATACACTAACCCACATCAATGAGAGCAAAGGAGATGGTCTCATAATTACTCACAAACAGTTCAAGTAAACATAGCTGACAGTTAGAAGTAAGTTTGGAGTGCACATAGCAGGACTCGGTCGTAGTAAAGGCCAATATACAATTAATGATGCCAGACGTTAAAGATGTTAATGTTTATTGAATAGGGGATATAGCATATGATATTCAAGACATTTGGGGGATGTGGGAAGCAGAGGTGTTTAAAATGTTGACTAAAGCAAGACGACCTAAGTCTGAGCTGGACGACACAGTGATATTTGATGAATCTCAGGATAATGTGTTAGCAACGCAGTGGCATAGAAAGACAGTGCTCCATAAAATGTGAGAAGTGAAGCAATGTTATTAGGGAAGCAGGAGGTGATCCTGCAAATAGAGAGAAATCCATTCCTGCTGAACTGGTAGAGTGTACCAGGCTCTGCACTGCATGTAGCCCTACTGGTAAATAAGGGATATCAATCTAAAGATTTCGGCCCTATGGCCAGGCATTTAGAAACAATGAGGGAACGGTATATGCTCACGATAGGCGTTTGGGAATCCAGGGATGGCAGCTCTATTAAAACACTAGCGTGCTGCAACTTATCAGGGAATTCAAAGGAAGCCAAGGTAACAACCCAGCGGAGCATGCCAGTGACAGTGGAGGAAGATGATCAATATGGTAATGAGCAATTGGATACATTACCAGGCAATTTGTGGTCGCAACATGATACAGATAGGGGGAGAGTGAAATCAGCTGGACCAGTGGAAATAAGGTTGAAACCAGGAGCTGGGACAGTAGGAATATTTATGACGAATGAAGATATCTCAAGGGTTGGTATACCGTCCATAATAAGCTCAGAGAATGAGTCTGCCTTCATTCAGAATCTACTTAATTTGATGCTTCATTCTTTGAAAATCAAGCAGAGGTTTAGATGCGTATATCATCCCCAGTCACAGGGTATGGTTGAAAGAATGCATGGGAGATTGACAGCCAAATTAAACAAGATCTTCACAAGCACCAACCTTAATTGGATTGATGTGCTGCCGCTGGCTTTACAATCTAACACAACATGAGATGCTCACCCCGTTTGAGATGCTCACAGGTAGACAGATGCCAGTGCCCAGGTGGAGAGCCACATACAAAGGGCCTAGCTTGGAGCAGTTAAATTCCGAACTTAAGCAATATCTGCAGCAGCAACCTATTATACATGAGACTAACCACCTGCTGGAAAGACAAAGGGAACTGACAACTGTCAACGATGAAGGACTTAGTCAGCCTGGGGATTGTGTGTACGTGCGGGTATTTCGAAGATGCTGACATGAGTTGAGTAGAGAGAACTTTCTTCGTGATGAAGGCATCATCTACCGCCATCCAAGTGGAAGGACGACACATATGATACCACCTTAATCATTGTATTCAAGCTCTCTCACTGGCACAAATTAACTCTAACATTAAGGTAAGTGGAGTTAAGGCTTAAAAGCATGGACACGGGGAGGGCACACAGGAGGCTAGTACTCTTCCACAGGGTTCTGAACAAGGAACAGGTGAAATTCTTGGAAATCCTGATTATTCAAGAAATGATACTTCTGGAGATGTCAAGAACAGTCCTCCTGGCAGCAAGGATGGGGAAGACATGAGGGATGCCCCTGATAACCAACTCACTGATGCCAGACCTGAATAATCAGGCTAGCCGACCATGAACATTAGCAGACCTGGACAGGTAATTCCAGGGTTACTTTGCTGCCCTAGCATGGGTACGCAACCGTGACATTCACTGGTATAAATAGGCAAACTACACGGTCGTAGTAATGGCTGGAAAGGACTGCTTCTTGTGTCGTAAGTTAACCTCCTCATACTATGTTGTCCATATGCCCTTTAACTTGAGCATCTGGACTGAATGGTGTTTGCAGCACGCTAGCCGACCCCTTTACCCGAATGATTCATCAACATACAGGCCACCCCCATTGCCCCCATTTGGTGCCTGCTACTTCAGGTCACTACATTCTATCAGCAGGATGACGTGGGCTGGCAGCAACTCCAACGGTGGTGTTGATGTCGTACCCCGTTGTTCACCAGTAAGACTAATTATGTATTTCCCGAGACTGCTTTCAGGAAACGGGAAGGGTTGAGTTTTGAAAGCTTTAAGTGAAATGGCTCCAAACGAGTCGGCTACATCATGGATCTTTGTGGGAATACGATTCAAATGGAGGTGGACACCACATTTGGGGCAGTTCTAAATTCTCAACGTGTCCCACTGACACATACTTACTGGCTGGGAAGTAAGAAAGTAGGGTTGTGCATGACGCTGCCCACTGACTGGAGTGGCGGCTCTGCCCGTGTAATGCTCCGACACGAGGTAGTTATATAGCCACACGCAGCTTGACGCTACATTACAGTCGCTGAACTAAGCGACGGTATGTCCCTGATCCGACAATTCAGATTGATAGTATAGGACAGCCAAGAGGTTGTCTAACGAGTTTAAGGCCCGCAATGAGATTGCCACGGACTGGGAAGCTCTTCTCCCAATGATAGGGATGAGCAATAATGCTGAATGGATTAATTACAATTATTACAAAAAGCAGAGATTTATCAATTATACTGATGATGTCGTTGTGGCATACGGAGAACAATTGGATGCGACCACTAAAATGACATGACAAAACAGACAGGACTTAGATTGGACACAGGAAGAAAAAGGCGGCGTTTGTGTGATGTTTGGGGAACATTACTGTAACTTTATATCTAACAACACTAGCCCTGGGGGATCTTTGACCCAATCAATGGAAAAAACTAAACAATCTAAGAAGGGAGATAAAAATAAAAACAATGCAGAGTTTGGGCATCAGGCTTTTGATTGGCTGAATACTATATTAGGGTATTGGACAGCATGCTTTGTCAAGATTTGTCTTACTGTAGGTGCAGTTTTGCTTGTTGCTGCCTTCATCTTTCGTTGTGCTCTATCTTTTATTAAGACCTTTTAAGTTCGTGTCACTGCACGGCAACTTGTGGCCATTTCAGAAACCCCAGCAAAAGTTTACTCCTCAGGTGGAACCCCACTGTTAGATGGTTATGATCCAACAACTGCCACAGTACAAGGAATATGTCCACGCGGGGATGGTGATGATACTTCTGAAAACGTGGTGCGGGTCCAAGATTGTGAGGGATCTTGGGACTTTTTTTCCTTTTTTGGTTATTGGAGGACAGGATTTTGGCTCAAGGGATCTCGGGAATTGAGGAAGAAACCTTTATGTTTCCGACTCCGAAAATTATTTTGTCCATGTTGGGATCTATATTTCTGGTATTGGGCACGAGAGACGCTAAGCTTATTGTCTTCTTTCCATGGGTGAGACCAGTAGGTCTCCAAGGGGGAGATTCGGAAATTAAAGAACATGAAAGCATGGGAAGAGTTAAAACATGAAACCACTTGCATCTTTATTCTGTGGAAGGCAGGGGCAGGATGGGATAACCATAGTGGAACATTCTTACAGCAATTAGCAGAGTAAGGTTAAGGCTGAAAGGTCACTGTGGCAAGATGAGATAACACAAGTAATAAAGCAAGTTTCTCTGTTAAGTGTTATTATGACAGGATTGGGACTATAAATATTTGGGACATGACATTAAAATAGCTAATTAATAGTTACTAGAGTGAGCTTCAGACTGGAGATTATTCTAATAGATCGAACAGTTAAATGACTATCATGATAGGTTAGTCTGCAATTGAAGATCACTATAGCAGAGTTACCAATAAATATCTAACAGTGATATTAGAATAACATTAAGTAGAATGTACAACTTGGGTGATAATGGGAACTAACACCACTGGTTTATTGTGTACCTAGAGTGAGGTACTTGATTAATGCAGTTGGACATGCTGGTAAGCTAACAGAAACATGATTAAAAAAATATAAAAATGCACGCGGCCTGAGCTGGGTGGGCTTTTGAGAATCAGCTTTCTCGGTGTGACGGGTTTTTTTGTTTGCAAATAAACGGCCTTCTTCTTGAAGAACTCTGCGTCTCCTGGTGGTTCTCTATATTTTCTCCACAACAGTTGTTCGACAAGATTCCTCTACTGCTAAGCCATAGACTGTGTAGCAAGGTTAGATCACAGTGAATACAATCTATTCAGCCTCTCCCCATAGCTCAAACACCCCAACCCTGGCAGCATCCTTGGAAATCTTTTCTGAACCGGTTCAAATATTGTTGTCAAACATCTCAATTTCAGAAAGTCGTTTGATAAGATTCTCCACAGTAGGCTATCACAGAAAATACGGAGGCACTGGATTGAGGGTGATCTCGCGGTTTGGATCCCTAATTGGCTGTAAGGAGACAGAGTGTGGTGGTTGATGGGTTATTGTTACATCCTGGAGTTCAGTTACTAGTGGTGTACTGCAAGGATCTGCTTTTATGCCACTGCTGTTGATCAGTTTTGTAAATGATGTGGATGAGGGTATAGAAGCCGAGGTTTGTAAATTTGCGGAGGCCATTAATGTTGGTGGAGGTGCAAATAGTGCCAAATGATGTTGTACGTTACAATGAGACACAGATAAGCTGCTGAGTTGGGCTGAGAGATGACAAATGGAGGTTAATGCGGAAAAGTGAGAGGTGATCTACTTTGGAAGGAGTAACAGAAATGCAGAGTACTGAGCTAATAATAAAATTCTTGGTAGTGTGGATGAGCAGAGAGATCTCAGTGTCCATGTTGGAGCCCTGAAATTTTCCACCCAGGTTGAAGAGTTATTAACATGGCATACGTGCGTTAGCTTTTATTAATGGAGGGATTGAGTTTTGGAGCCATGAGGACATTTTGCAGCTGTACAAAACTCTGGTGTGGCCACACTTGGAGTACTACGTACAGTTCAGGTTACTGCATTATAGGAAGGATGTGGAAGCTTTGGAAATGGTGCAGAGGATATGTTCCAGGATGTGGTACATAAGAGAAGGTCTGATGAAGAAGGCTAAGGGACTTAATGTTGTTTTCCTTAGAGAGAAGAAGATTAAAAGGTGACTTGACAGAGACGCACAAGATGTTCAGGGGAATAGATAGGGCAGACAGTGATATTCGGATGGTGATTGCTAGCACGAAGGGGCATAATTTAAACTGAGGGGTGTTACATATAGGACAGCTATCAGAGATAGATTCTTCATCAGAGAGTCCTAAGGGCAAGGAATGCCCTACCTGCATCAGTCGAGGACGCACCAAATTTAAGTGCATTTAAATGGTCACTGGATAAACATATGGATAATAATGGAATTGCGTAGGCTACAAGGGCTTCAGGTTGATTTCACAGGTCGGCACAACATCGAGCACTGATGAGCCTGTCCTGCACTGTAATGTTCGATGTTCTGTAAGCTTGTTCAGTCTCTCAAACATTCTGTATCCATGTTCTATCTCTGTCTGCAGTGACCAGAATGGTGAGAATAAGACTGACACTGTGAATGTGGGACCAGTACCGGGTTGCATTTACAAATGGGTTGATGGACAGAAAAATGGGTTTGTGAAAGGAATTCATTTTGACTGTGAGGAAGTCTTGAATTTATTGAGATGATAATTGATTTTTTTTTCTATCTGAGGGCATCTGGTATGATTCTTTGAATGGTAAGCAGAAAGAATAACAGTGTATGTTGATACATTTGGGTTTTTAACTTGCTGTGAAATGTGATAGATATATTTGAATAGGCATGGCGACCATTTACATAAATTCCCAGATCTCTTATCATGTAAAATCAATTCTTGGAGTCTGTTTGATGCATTATTCCGGTTTGGAGCATTCTCTACATCTGAATGGATATTCTACATCACACCTTCTCATATGAAACCCGGTATTCTCCACTGCAGCCAGCTTTTCCCGGATTTCCTGGTGGCGGCTCTGATCTGCATCATGTGCAAATATTTTATTGAAGGCAAAGTAATTGTTAATGTCTGGTTCAGTCCATATATCCCTAAATAGGGAGCTTTGCAAGGCAAGAATGATCTCACAATTCCCCGTGTTACTGAAACAGTGATCTACAAATCGGCTGTAGGTGGTGTAGCAAATGATACAGCCCATTGTCTGGTTACTGTGCTGCATTCTGTTATTCAGCAGAGTTCGGAAAAGCTGAGCCACGGTGCGGTTACCCTTGATCTGGGCGGGATCAGCAATTTACTTTCTGGTCAAAGACTGCCGCTGTTCGGGAAGACAGCAAGGTAATTTCAACCTGGGTGGTTGAGGAAAAAGTTCACATTGTAGGCAATGAAAAGATGCATTGATGTCTTGTTGGTCTTTCTGCACTGGGAAGCAGGTAAAGCGCACAGGAAGGCGAAGTGCTCTCTCCCATATCGATCACCTGGTCCCCAGCTGCTTTGCAGAGACTGAAAGTGTTAATGCCCGGCTGTCAATCAAGGAACAGACTTTGAGTCACTTTGCAGTGTAGTGGGTACAGTTTGGATTATTTGGAGCAAAGTCCATTATATTAAAAAAAAACGTGAAATCCTGCAATTCACATTTCAAGTTCTTGCATGGGAAGGTCAATGTTGAATTACTTTGTATGAGTATCCCAGTGTTGTAATAAATTCTGGGATCAGTGAGATGTTTAAAGAGAGAAGCAGGGTAAATGACAGGGTAATGTACAAATCCTCCTGCAATGTATCAGAGAATGCCACAAGCCTTCTTGATAACTCGCTGTAACTTCATTTTAAGTTATTTTCACTGATGCACTAATTGATGCCGCATGATACACGGGATAGTTAGAAATAAACAGAGACGGGGAGAGAGAAAGAGAGAGAGCGACAGAATGAGAGCCACCAGTGCAATCAGTGGGAGCTGGAGGGAGGGAAAATCACGGAAGAATTGTCAACCATAAAAAATGTTTGGGGCATACAGAGACAAACAGAGCAAAAGACTTGCAGACTGACAGGAAATGGGAATAATAGCAAAGGAGGCAGTGGGAGAGAAAGGGAAACTGAGAGGTGAGTGAGATGATTCAGTAAACAGTAAAATATTGCCTGTGTGTAGGATTTGGACTTTCTCTTCAAACCTCACTCCGATGTACTTCACTCTCTCCTTTATTTCAGGGTCAGCGGGTGCTATCGATTTCACTGTTAGAGATATGACCCCGGGAAATCTGGTAATAGTTTCCCTGGACGTCTCTTCATCTGGGAGTAATGAGAGTCCGGGTTAATGGGTTCAGATGTATTTCCTCCTGCTACAGAGCTTTCGCGAACCCTGCCGTGTTCTTGCCATTTATTCGCAGCCTGCACCAGTCAACCAGACTCTGACTTGACCTCAGATTGAGCACAGCCCCCAGCTTACAGAGATGGTCAGGTTAGATCTGTTTAACTGAGACGTACCGATGGACAAGCACAGTCAAGGCATGGTTGTATAAGTACAACTGTGAGCATCTCAAGAGGTGTGAGCATCTCATGTAATGATAGATTGTAAAGCCAGCGGCATCACATCAATCCAATTAAGGTTGGTGCTTGCACAGATCTTGTTTAATTTGGCTGTCAATGTCCCATGAATACTTTCCACCATACCCTAAGACTGGGGATGATATACACCTCCAAATCTCTGCTTGATTTTCAAAGAATGCAGCATCAAGTTAACTACGTTCTGAATGAAGATAGACTCATTCACTGAGCTGATTTCCGACGGTACACCAATCCTTGAGATATCTTGATTCATCATAAATGTCACGAATGTCCCAGCTCCTGCTTTCAACCTTATTTCCACTGGTCCAGGTGATTTTACTCTACCCCATCTTTATCATATTGCGACCACAAATTGTCTGGTACTGTATCCAATTGTTCATTACCATGTTGATCATCTTCCTCCACTGTCACTGGTATGCTCGGCTGG
The DNA here is from genome assembly GCF_020745735.1 of Hemiscyllium ocellatum. Taxonomy (NCBI): domain Eukaryota; kingdom Metazoa; phylum Chordata; class Chondrichthyes; order Orectolobiformes; family Hemiscylliidae; genus Hemiscyllium; species Hemiscyllium ocellatum. Next base: position 22,585 of record NW_026867717.1, on the reverse strand, counting down.
ATTGTTACCTTGGCTTCCTATAGATTCCTTATCAAGTTGCAGCACGCTAGTGTTTTAATATGGCTGCCATACCTGGATGCCCAAACCCCTGGCGTGAGCATATACCATTCCCTAATTGTTACTACATGCCTGGCCATAAGGTGTAAATCTTTAGATTAATATCCCTTGTAAACATGCAGTGCAAGGCGTGGTACACTCTACTATTTTGGCAGGAATGGAGTTCTCTCTATTTGCAGGATCACTTCCGGCTTCTCTAATACCATTCCTTCGCTTCTCAAATTATGATGAGCTCTGTCTTTCTACTGCCACTGTCTTTCTAACACCTCATCCTGACATTCACAAAATATCACTATGTAGTCCAACTTAGACTTAGGTGGTCTTGCTTTAGTCAGCATGGTAAACACGTCTGCTTCCCACATCCCCGAAATGTCTTGAATATCACTTGCTATACCCACTATCCAATAATATTAACATCTTTAACTTCTGGCATCATTAATTATATATTGGCCTTTTCTACGACCACGTACTGCGATGTGCACTCCAAACTTACTTCTAACTGTCAGCTATGTTTATTTGAACTGTTTGTGAGTAATTATGAGACCATCTCCTTTGCTTCTCATTGAGGTGGGTTCGTGTATTTGCTGAGTTTGAAGGAACTGTAAAAGAGCAGAGGGAAATACTTACCCACAGTAAGGAAGGTAATAAGTAGAAACATGTTAACATACTTAAAATTCAAATGCGTATATGTGCTGTGTGTTAGTGGTGAGCCTGGTTGGTGGGATAAACGGAGGGGAAGTTTAGGGATGAGAAGTAAGTTTGATGATACCAATATTCACAGGGTGATTGGTAGTGTGGAAGATAATCTCAGGTTATCGATAGAAACAGACAAATTTGTCAGTTGGGCATGTGAGTGGAAGATGAAATTTAACTTTGATAAATGTGAGATGATGCTTCTTGCCAGGAGGCACAAGACAAGACAGTACTCAATGAGTGGTGGGATACGAGGAAGCTCAGAGGAAATAAAGATTCATCAATGTGGCAGAAGTGGTTAATGGTTCAGTGAAAAAGGTATCTTTACCAACAGGGATTTCCTTTGGTGCTCTGGAGGACTTTGGTTCAGTCACAATTGGAGTTTTGTGTGCAGTTCTGGTCACTTTACGATAAAAAGCATGTGATTGTTTCAGACAGGGTGCACAAAGACATTCGTGAAAATGTTGCTGGGAGATTAGCAGTTTAGTTGTGAAGGTAGATTCTGTATAAGGTCGAGTTGCTATCTAAAGAGTTGAGATAAGAGGATAAGACTATGGGGGGCATGTACTGTGGGAATCTAAAACAGTTTTTTCCCCTTTTCTGACGTTCCAATAGCAATGTGGCACTTTTTTTTAGGTGAAAGTCTCGAGGTTGAAAGGGAAGATGACACCCAGAGGACGTTTGTTTGCGTTGGCAATCTTAAAATCTTTAGAAAGTAATTGAGTGACAATCAAGACAATGGAGTAAGTTTTCAAATGGGAATCGTGTAGTTCATAATATAATTTTCGAGTTACAAACACGACAGATCGATGAGTCAAGTCTATCCCATATAATGTTATCATTCAATGATTTGTTAGTTAAATTTCAGAATTAGGTTCTGTTTTTAGATTAGATTAGACGATTTTCAATGTGGAAAAAGGTCCTACACCCCAACAAGTCCACACCGACCCTCCGGAGGGCAGCACACGTAAACCTGTTCCAATACATTTACCCCATTCACCTAACACTACGGGCAATTTAGCATGGCCAATTCACCTAAGTTGCACCGAGCTTATTTTTGTCTTCGATTCGAAGGGCTATTAATTCCTGTACGTTCAAGCTGTTGTGATGGTTACTAGGAACTTCTGGTTCTGATTCAAGGAATTCACTGACAGATAAATTTTGCCAAACGAGTTGCAAAAGTGAAGTAAAAGGAAAGCAACAATATAACCATGTTGAGGAGAACACCTCTCAACGAATTCTACAACGAGAGGCATTGAATGACCGAATAGCCTCAGCAACAACAAGTGTCCTGAGTGAAAAGATGTGCAAAAACATTATGTTTTTGGGACTAATTGTGAGAGAAATAAAGCAAGTCTTGTTGTTTGAGGACAACCTGCAATTCGCATTTGAGACCCAAGAGGATCCCATTAATTCAGAACTTGGGGTATTCAAATTGACTTCGTGAAAAACATCATTACAGTATATCTGTTGGGATAATTTGGTTGTTGAAAATGATTAAAACGTTGAAAGTGTCATCATAATTTCCCAGTGGATATACCACACAATATAAAGTCTCTGAAACTGTATTACCTTCAATTCCAACAGATTAACAGCCGCAGCAAGGGAGAGTTAGTGCCAAGAACCATAAAATGTTTCTTCCAAGGCTAATGGTCGAAAAAGTTTACTACACCATCATTGCTGTTGTTGGAGTTCCTGGTACGTCGTTGAACTACTCATGTTGTACATATCTCTGCATCTTCCAAATAGAATTATTCAGAATGTGGGTCTCTATTCAAAGAGGAACAAGTAACCCCAGTGTCCACGTGTTACTGGGAGCATCACTCAAAGTAAAATTATACTGAGCGTGGGTTACTAACTGGAGAGGAACAACTTATCCCAGTGGCTTTGTGTACGTAGGAGTATCTATGAATATAGAATTGAACTGTTTGTGGTGAACCGAATTCAAGTGAATACTGACTACGTTCATAAGGAGGACCATAATTTGACTGTAAATGTGGAATGCTTCTTTCATAATATATTTCTAACTTCTGATGTGTTCACTAATGAAATTGTCATTGCAGATTGTAAATACGATTGAATGCAAATTAGATAAATCGCTGATGTGTATATTTGGCACTAAGTTTGCAAAGGTAAATATTCCATTGGGGGGAAATATATGTGACTCATTCACATATCATGAAAATAGCAGAATAGCAATGTCAATTCATTCATTTTTCCGTTAGACATATAATGTTTACTTCAAAAATCTTTTGGACTGATTGATATTCCAGCAAGGTTAGGGCAAGCCTGGATCACAGCTACTACATTTCTTTATCTAGACGTTAATAATGAAGGATCTGGACTAACAAGTGTTGACACTATTTCACACCTGTATCTGATAAGTTTTGGATTAACAATGTTTGAATCGGTTATTCATAATCTAAGCACAGTTGATTTTTAAAGTGATCACTGTCCATTACTCTGTGATGTGTGTCCTCCTTGGGAGGAAGAGGTTTTGTTCAGGACCTTACACCAGTTAGTTTTAATGCAATATTGTTTAAAAGCAAAATAAATTTAATAGGAAAACATTCTGATGCAATAAATAATGGGCATCAGCACTTGCAATATTATGGCTGTGATAAATAATTGAATTAGAGAGGATTACAGAAAAGAAAGAGAATACAATACAGAATGTTATGTAACATACAGTTGTATGATGGAAACGCACACTTCAGTCCAACTTGTCAATGCCGACTAAGTTCTGCATTTCATGGAATCCACATCGCGTGAAAACAAACTGCTCAATCCAACAAGACTGCATCCGATCCCCCGACGTTGTCCCCTGCATTTACAATGGCTAACACACCTAATCTACGCATCACTGACCACCAGGCATAGTTTAGCATAGTCATACCACCTGACATGGGCATTTTTGGACTTTTGCAGGAAGTTGGTGCGTCTGGTAGAAACTGAAGTGAAACACGGAGAAAACGTGTAAACTCCACAAAGACAGTTGCAGTGAGGCTGGAATCGAACCTGACTCCCTTGTACTGTGAGACAGCAGTGCAAACCATTGAAACACTGTGCCATCCCCAGACCTCTATACTTTACCTATTCAAATGCCTTCTGAATATTACATCTGCACCGGTATTTATAAATTCCTGTGGCAGCTCATTACAAAACTAAATCACCTTCTGTGTGAAACAGTTGCCCATCAAGAGTCTCCGATTCGGTGTTTTGCTGATTCCGGTTTTTTTTTGTGATTGTTTTGTTTTGGGAAACGACATTTAGACAGAGTTAACAAAACAAAATAAATACCTTCTCCCGACCAACCCCTCCCCCGCCCCCAAAAATACGTATTGAGTACCTGGCCGTGTTTCTGAGATTAATTTTCTGCCCATGTGATTCTTTTTGCCTTTTGAAAGTGCAAGTTATTTCACTTGAGAGAAGCTACTGTAGTGATTCTCATGACATGGTACTGAACAAAAAGAAATCTGAGTTCTAAAAGTCAACATTAATCTAGAAAATTTTATTAATCATTTCAAATCTATTTTCTTTCATCTTACAGTTAGTCTGGTGGCAATTGCATTCTTATCTCGGAACAAGTGTGGCCTGTCAACATGTTCCACTCGCTATCTCGTAGCCATGGCAGTGTCTGATCTACTGTTCATTATTTTTGATATCATATTTAATGAGTTTGTTGACTATTATTATCCACTGTCTTTTCTGGACATCACTCCTGTTTGTAGTGTTATCAACGTCCTGAGCTTCTTAACTGTTGATTGTTCTGTCTGGTTCACTGTTGCTTTTACATTTGATCGATTTGTAGCCATTTGTATTCATCAGATGAAATCTCAGTATTGCACAGCGAAAACAGCAATGAGAGTTCTAGCAGCAATCTGCATTTTCTTCTCTTTAAAGAATAGTCCCGTTTATTTCACATATGAATCCGGAAGGATCGTCAGAAACATTCCATGGTTTTGTTACGTCAAAGGCAGTTTTTATGACAATGTACATTGGGTGAGCTTTAAGTATTTTGCAACATTTCTAACACCATTTCTCCCATTCATTTTTATTGTCTTCCTCAACATTCTGACCGTCAGACACATCTTTGAGGCCGTTAAGGCACGTAAAGGACTGAGGAGTCAGAGACAAACAGAGATTGACCCAGAGATAGACAGCAGAAAGAAATCTGTGATTTTACTCTTTGCCATATCTGCCAATTTTATCCTTCTCTGGTTTGTATATATTTTATATATGTTCGATGCTGGTTATTACGTGGATGATTTTGATCTCTTTAAACAAGTTGCATACATGCTGCGGAACCTAAGTTGCTGCACAAATGCACTTATTTATGTGGTGACACAGAAAAACTTTAGAGATCAGTTAAAGTATGCCGTGAAATATCCAGTTATAAAAACAATTCAATTGATGAATAAATCCAAGTGACTGAGAGCTAACATGAGATACAGCAGGTAATGGAACGAGGTGTCCACGTGAGGAATGAACGAAATGGAAAAAAAAAGGAGTAGCAACAGAATTTTGTTGTTTTTTCCATTGAGAAAGAAATGACTCCGTCCAAGGAGCAACACGGAAGAGACGAGAGGAACAAAGTCAAAGTAAATTGCTGACAGCAATGAGCAGCAGAATATTGAAAGCTAAACAACAAAGCCCAAACCAAAAGAGGAATGATTCATTCCGCAGAAAAAAAAATCTCCCAAGCAATCACTGCACAGCAAGTGAAGCGGGCACAAAGATAAACCATCTGGTGAATGCATCATCGTTCTCTGCAGGGCAGAGGGGAAACTCTTTCTGACAGAAGTCTCGGATCCACACAGCTGGACAAATTACAAAAACATGATCATCTTCCAATTAAAGAAAAATAAATGGCATACTGTATAAAATATGTTTTTAAATTAAAAATGTGTTTCCAGGGATACCTCGTTTCCATTCAGTTCCCCGGCTTGATCCAGATATCTGTTCGTTCCTTTGTGTATTTTTCTCATGATTTATATAATCTGAATCAGAGGACCGGAAAAATGTTGATGTATGATCTAATCCTTTTTTTTAGATATTTGGCTATAAAAAGTCATTTTCACAAATTCCAGGAGCAGCAATGAATGTTTTCTAAGCTGTTGCGTTGGTTTGGAAATTTTGGGCAAAAGAAAGATTAGAATAAAAATGACACTTTTCAAAAAGACACAGAGGCAAAGACAAGAACCTTGTGCTCAAGGGATTAAAGGAGAAAGAAACCGACACAACTGCTTGACACAGCTGTTTCAGGTTAGTATCTTTGGACATCGAAGTGTGTCGATGAAAAATTAACCAACAATCAAATTTCAAGATGAACTTGAAGGAATCTGCGAGAGAGAGAGAGAGAGAGCTCGCAGTGCAGGAACAGCTAAGTGCATTTTTTAAAAAATATTTTAAGTGGAACTTCACTGCCCTTTTTTTGGAAGTCTGCAATAGTGAATTGAGTGGATTCTTTGTGGTGATATGCTTATTGAGTTCTGCCTCTTGATTTAATTTAAAAATGCAAAACATTGACACTGTAGTTGCCTGGAGCAGTGCTTTTTCGTGAAGTAAGACTATGCTATTTCTTGCACCTTTAGATTGTTCAGGTTCATAGATTACCTTTAGGAGAGTAATGTAGCCTTTCTCAGATTTCCGGGGGTAGGGAGAGTTTTCATGATACTGTTGAGTATGTCGGCAGTAAGAGTGTTTGGTTATGAATTCAATCAGATTATTTTGATCAGCTGGAACGGCAGTTAGAGGCAGTGAAGAATTTACAGGAGCATAGCATTTACAGGAAGGAAGAAAATCCGCAGATACAGTCATGTAGATGGGTTTCGTCTATTAAAGTCAGAAAGAAGAGGCAGGTAGTGCTGGAGGTTCTGGTGGCTATCCCCATCTCAAACAAATATGCTACTTGGGATGTACTCGAGAGGGATCTCAGATGCGCGTAGCACCAGCAGTCAAGTTTCTGTCACCAAATCAGGCTTTAATGTAACGTAAAATGTCAGGTTCCAAGCGATTGGTTGTGATAGGTATCTCAAAGTTCAGCGGTACAAACATTCTGCAGGGGACTGCGTGAATGGCTTGTTGCCTCCTCAGTCCCCTGATCAAGAATATCTCGGACAGGGTGCACAATGCCCTCAAAGGTAAAAACAGTGACTGCAGATGCTGGAAACCAGATTCTGGAATACCGTGGTGCTGGAAAAGCACAGCAGTTCAGGCAGCATCCGAGGAGTGGTCAAATCGACGTTTCCGTCAAGAGCCCTTCATCAGGAATACAGGCAAATTGCCTGAAGGGTGAAGAGATAAATGAGAGGAGGGTGGGGGTGGGGAGAATATAGCATAGAGTACAATAGGTGAGTGGGGGTGGGGATGAAGGTGAAAGGTCAGGGAGGAGGCTGGAGTGGACAGGTGGAAAAGAAGATTAGCCAGTCGCACAGGTCATTGGGACGGTGCTGAGCTGGAAGTTGGGAACTGGTGTGAGATGGGGGAAGGGGAGATGAGAAAACTGGTGAAGTCCACATTGATGCCCTGCCCTTGAAGTGTTCCGAGGTGGAAAATGAGGCGTTCTTCCTCCAGGCGTCGGGGAGTGAGGCAGTGGCGTTGAAGGAGGCCCAGGACCTGCATGTCCTCGACTGAGTGGGAGGGGGAGTTGAAATTTTGAGCCACAGGACGGTATGGTTGGTTCGTGTGGGTATCCCAAAGATGTTTCCTAAAGCAGAAGCTAAAAATAGAAAGCAGGTGAACCCTAAGGCATAGTAATAAAATGGAACAAAAGAGGACAGAGGGTATCATTTTTGATAAGGGATAGCATTACATCCAAATAAAGATCGAAGACGAACAGGTACGGGACATGAGAATTCATTGGCAGACAAGGAAACCCTCCCCCATCCCCCAGGCTTTAAATAGCATCGTCACGAATAAAAGAATGACTAGGGTTAGATTAGGGCTAATGTAGCACAGTAGTGCAAAGTGGTGCGTGGAGTCAGAGGAGATATATTGAGCTCTAAATGAACATGTTTCGTAAGTATTCACACGAGAAAAAAACAATGTGCGCATGGATAATATGAAATACAAGCTACTAGACCAGATGGGATTGCGGTGCATAAGGAGGAGGTGTTAGCAGTTCTGGAAACTATGAAAATAGATAAGTCCCCTGGGCTGGATAGGATTTATCCTAGGATTCTCAGGAAAGTCAAGGAGGACATTAACCAGCCTTTGGGTTTGATTTTTATATCGTCATTGTCTACAGGATTCGTGCCAGAAGACTGGAGGATAGCAACTGCTGTTCCCTTGTTCAAAAAGGGGAGCAGAGATAACCTTGGAAATTATAGACTTGTGAGCCTCAATTCGGTTGTCAGCAAAGTTTGGAAAGGATTGTTCGAGACAGGATTTATAATCATCGAGAGATGAATAAGTTCATTATGGATATTTAACACGGTTTTGTGAAGGGTAGGTCGTGCCTCACGAGCATTAGTGAGTTCTTTGAGAAGCTAACCAAGCAGGTGGATGGTGGTAAAGCGGTTGATATCGTCGATATGAATTTCAGTGAAGTGTTTGATAAGTTTCCCACTTTAGGCTATTGCACAAATATGGAGACATGGGATTGAGGGAGATTTAGCAGTTTGGATGAGAAATTAGCTAGCTTAAAGCAGACAGAAGGTAACGGTTGATGGGAAATAATCATCCTGGAGTTTGGTTATTATTGGCGTTCGGCAAGGATCTGTTTTCGGGCCACTGTTTTTCATTTTTATAAAAGACATAAATGAGAGAATCGAAGTGGGACTTAGTAAATTTGCGGATGACACTAAGGTTGGTCGAGTTGTGGATCGTGGTGAAGGATGTTGTATTTTACAGAGAGATATAGATGAACTGCATCGCTGGGCAGGCAGTTGGCAAATGACTTTTAGTGTGGAAAAGAGTGAGGTGATTCACTTTGGAAGAAGGAACAGGAATACAGAGTACTGGGCTAATGGTAATGTGAGAAACAAAGCTCACTCACTTCAATAATTTCAGTCCCAGACAAGATCTGAATCAGTAGTGTCATTTATTTCACACTTGCAAGTGGGGGTGATGTCCACAAGGCAGGTACAAAACACACTGAATACAACAAATACTTGATATTTATATAATTTGGTTCCTACATATTGTTTTCTTATTTCATTGTTCCCCCAACCCCAACCACCCCACCGCCCCCGTTTACATTCTCCAGTTCCCTAAGACCGGTACACATTACCCCTGTTTATCTCATGTCTTATCCGGCCTTGTCTGTGACAGAATGCTTATTTCTGGACTCACAAGGCCATGTGACCACATCCCATCCTCTGCTTACCATTATCTGCTCCCTCCATCTGTGCTATCCCTCACAACATTTTATCACTAAGCCCTTTTAATTGATGTTTGGTCCTGTGTTTCTGTAAAAGTGGGAAACAGATGTTGATACGAACTGTTTATCCAGGCATCTTTAGTTTAACTGCCTCTCTTCACAGCATTTTATGTAGTGCCTGTATTTCTACCATTGTTTTGCAGTCCCGTTTCTTTCTTGCATACATTTTTAGCTAATACAAAACAAAAACAATGATGCATTTCCTCCACATAGTTTCCATTCTTGTTGATTCAGCTCCTGGCTGAAACAATTACACACTGATATGAGTTCATTTATTGTTATATAATCAATTATAATTGCAGAATTGCAGAAGTAACATTAATTTACCTATATCCCACAGTAAGATTCTTGGTAATGTAGATGAGAAGAGAGATCTTGGTGAAAGGTACTTAAGATCCTTGAAAATTACCGCCAAGGTTGAGAGGAGAGTAAGAAGGCATACAATTTGTTATTGATCGAGGGATTGAGTTTCGGGTCCACGAGATCAAAAACAACAATGGTAGAACCACATTTGGAATATTGCATATAGTTCTGGTCACCGCATAACAGGAAGGATGTGGATGCTTTGGAAATGTTTCAGAGGGGATTTGCTAGGATGTTGCCAGTTGTGGAGGGAAGGTATTACGTGAAATAGTTGAGAGATCTGAGGGTGTTTTCGTTGCAGAGAAAAAGATTGAGAGGCGACCAAATTGATACATATTAAGGAAATCAGAAATTTAGGTCGGTTGGACAGTGAGAGCCTATTTCGTCTGATGGTAATGGCTAGCACGAGGGGATGGAGCTTTAATTTGAGTTGTTATAGATAGAGGAAGAACATCAGAGGTACTTTCTTTACTTAGAGAGTAGTAGTTGTACGGAGCGCACTGCCGGCAACAGTGGTAGACTCGCCAACTTTAAGGGCATTTAAATTGCTATTGGAATAGGCATATGCACGCGAATGGAATACTGTAGGTTAGATGGGCTTCAGGGTGATTCCACAGGTCGGCGCAACATCACGGGACAAAGAAAACGTAACGTTTGATGTTCTATGTACCTAAGGAGGATGCACTTGGTAACACATCCAGGGATGTGGAACGGGAACTGAGAAATGAATGATTGCCTTATCGGGATTGTACTATACACCCTACAATAATCAACTGGAAATTGATAAACAATCTTGCAAAGGGATCGTAGTTATCTGTAAGAATCATACATTGGTAATGGTAGGGGATTTAACCTTGCGAACATGAACTAAAATTGCCATAGTTTTAAGGGTTTAGACGGAAAGGAATTTGTCAAATCAGTGGACGAAAACGTTCCAATAAATTATGTGGATGTCCCGACCAGAGACATTGATTCACTTAAGTTACTCTTGGGAAACTATGCAGAGAAGGTCACTGAGGTGTCAGTGGGGTATCACGTTGGGCCAGAGGCTATGACTCTATTGTTTTAAAACAGTGATGGGAAAATGTAGACCAGTTCTAAAACTTAATGTTCAAAAGGGGAAGAACGCCAATTTTGCAGTCATTAGGAAAGAATTTTCCGAAGCTGACTGGGGGCGAATATTCGCCAGTAAAGCATAAGTTGGAAAATGAGAAGCCTTCAAAAATGCGATATTGAGAATCCAGAGCCAGTATGTTCCTGTTCGGGTGAAGGACACTGCTAGTCTGAAAAGGGAATACTGGATCACTGGAGAAATTGAGGCTGTGGTTAAGAAAAAGAAGGAAGCATATGTCAGGTATCGGCAGCAGAGATCGAGTGAATCATTAGCAGAGTATAAAGTCAGTTGAAATACACTTGAGAGGGGAATCAGGAGTGTGAAAAGGGGACATGAGATAACTTTGGCAAATAGGGTTAATGAGAATCCAAATGCATGTTATAAATAAAAGAAGGACAAAAAACTAACTCGGGAGCGAGTAGGATGCCTTAAATGTCAGCAATGCAACCGATGAATGGAGCAGCAGGAGGTGGGGATATTCTAAACGAGTATTTTGCATGAGTGTTTACTATTCAGAAGAAAATGTAAGGTGGGGAAATCGATGGTGATATCTTGAAAAATGTTAGAAGGGAGCAGATGTTGGATGTCTGAAAATGCATATACGTGGATAAATCCCAGGACTTTATCAGGTATACTCTCGAGCTGGAGGAATGATTGCTGATCACGTTGCTGAGATCTTTGCTTCATCAATAGTCAGAGGTGACGTGCCACATGACTGACTGTTCACCGAAGTGGTGTCAACATTTGAGAAAGGTCGGAAGGAAATGCAAACCAAAAAAAGCTAATATCAGTGATGGGCTAGTTTTTGGAACGAACCCTGAGGGAGAAGATATGCAAGTATGTGGAATGACAAAGATTGATTCGGAATAGCCAACACTGCTTAATGCTTGAGAAGTCATGTCTCACTAATTTGATGGAATGTTTTGAAGAATTAACGGTAGATGAATGATGAGGGCAGAATGGTGGACGTGATCTTTGAGGTCTTTCGTCATGCATTTGCAAGATTGCATACGGTAGAGTGGTTAGCATGATTAGATCACATGGAATATCGGGATAACTTGCTATTTTGATCTCGAACTGGCTCCAAGGTAAAAGAGAGGCGGTGGTGTGGGTTGTTTGTTTTCCAGGTTGGAGGCGTCTGAAAAATGTTTTGCCATAAGGAATCGGCAGTGGTCCACTGCTTTTCGTTTTTTCAAAATGATTTGGAAGTGAGCATAGGAGTTATTGTTAGGAAGTTTACAGCTGTCACCAAAACTGGAGATGCAGTGGACAGCAAAGAAGGTTATCTCAGAGTACAATGGGAACTTGATCAGTTGGACCAGTGAGCGGAGGAGTGGCAGATAAAGATTAATTTGGATAAATGTGATGTGCTGCATTTTGGAAAGGCAAATCAGTACAGGATATATGCAGGAAATGGTTTGTTCATGGGGCTGTGTTGCTGAACAACGAGACCTTGTAGTGCAGGTTCATAGTTCCTTGAAAGTATATTTTCGGGTAGATAGGACAGAGAAGAAGGCGTTTCGTTTGCTTGCCTTTAGATTAGATTAGACTTACAGTGTGGAAACAGGCCCTTCGGCCCAACAAGTCCACACCGACCCGCCGAAGCGCAACCCACCCATACCCCTACATTTACCCCTTACCTAACACTACAGGCAATTTAGCTTGGCCAATTCACCTGACCCGCACATCTTTGTGACTGTGGGAGGAAACCGGAGCACCCGGAGGAAACCCACGCAGACACGGGGAGAACGTGCAAACTCCACACAGTCAGTCGCCTGAGTCGGGAATTGAACCCGGGTCTACAGGCGCTGTGAGGCAGCAGTGCTAACCACTGTGCCACCGTGCCGCCCACAAAACTTTTCAGTGTATTGAGAATAAGAGTTCGGAGGTTCCGTTGCGGCTGCACGGATATTGATTCGGCCAATTTATGAATATTACATGGAATTCTGGTCTCCCTCCTTTAAGAAGGATTTAATGAAACTTGAAAGCATTCAGAAAAGATTCACAATAATGTCATCATTTGAGGGTTTGAGGTATAGTGAGACATTGAACTGCCTGGGGCTGTTTTCCCTGTAATTGTTGTCACAGAGGAGGGAACATTTATTTTTCATTTATAAAATCATGAGGGCCTTGGAGAGGGTAATTAAGATTGTACTTTCCATTGGTTGGGGGAATCCAGAAATAGAGGCAATGGCTTCAGGGTGAGCGGGAGGAATTCATAGGGACATAAGGGGTAATGTTTTTTACACAGAACACGATATGGAATGAGCTGCCAGAGGAAATGACGAAGGCTGGCACATTTCGAACATTTATTAAACGTCTGGATGAATATATAACCAGGAAGAGTTTCGAGGGAAATGGGACAAATGGAACTAAATGAACCTGGGATATCTAAGTCACTACATGGACGAGTTGGAAAAAAGTGACTGTTTCCATGTTGGACAACACTATGAGACACCAATAAGAGCATGGATGAACTGTGATCTAACCCTTCATTCCTTTCTTTGTCCCTTATCTACAACATCTTCGTCCTCAATTCGATTTCAAACTGGAACACACTTCCTGTTGCGTTATAGAATATACATGGTCGTCGTCCTCATTCCTTGTGGCATGACCTGCTACCGAGCACAACATCTGATTTCAGGTCAGTATGCAGGACAGAAGCCATTCAGTGCCGGGGGGGAAGTGTGTCTTGAATACATAAAATCGTTGATATCGTCGATGAAATTCCAGACTCTAACAACGTATTAATTAAACATGTGAATATTACATTGTGAGTTGGAATAGAGAAAGCTGAATTTTATTTTCTGTCACATTCTGTTCCTCAATCAACATTATTTTTGGAGTGTTTCTGTTCCGTGAGGCAGAACACTCTCACCTTCTCAGGGGCTGATAAGAATGGGGGAATAAATGCTGAACCCAGCCAATGATGCCCACATCCCATTACCGAATGACAAAACATTCCCTGTGTGTTCCTCATCACTCACTGCCTCTGCAGACAAAGCAAAACATCTTCACTTCCCTCGTCCCACGGCTCGATGACATTGGCAAAGCATTCTAAACTTTGGTGTCACTATCCCATGAGGTCACTCTGATTTGTGAACAACAAAATGGAAAATAATATTTAATAGTAAATAAATTGTGTAGTAAAGGGGTACTAGCTCCAACAACGCAGGGCTCGGGTCTCTTATTCGACGTCTCACTCACACAGGCACACACACACACACACACACACACATTATATCTCTGTTAAACAATCCCTGAATGTCAGATTAACGCTGGACATCCACACACCAGGGTCAGGCTCAAGACACACCTCCCCCGTCACTGAGTGGCTCCTGTACTGCATACTGACCTGAAATCAGATGCTGTGCTCGGTAGCAGGACATGCAACAAGGGATGAGGACGAAGACCGTGTGTATCTTCAGAACAGCAATCTAACAGGGAATGAGAAGAGAACAGTGAGAAGCAAATAAAGAACTTGGCGTAGAATTTGTCGAGTAGTTCAGGTCTTGCTATGTGTGTGTAATGTCGGTGCGGCCTGCCATTCTGTTTGTCTGTGTCTGTGCACCTGAAGATAATGAGAGTAGAGAGTGAATTTATCTCAGCACCACTTGTCAGATTATACATGCCTTTAAATCATGTATTGGGATTTCAGCTGTATAAACTCCATCTTTTACCTGTCTGGGGCTTTTTTGATGGTTACAGTGTGGGGTGGCGTTTCCTCTGCATCTAACCCTGTTCTGGCCATACCGTGGGGGTTGTTGGGGATACATTAAAGATACTGGAAATGTGTTGCTGGAAAAGCACAGCAGGTCAGGCAGCATCCAAGGAGCAGGAGAATCGACGTTTTGGGCATGCCCTCTTCAGAGTGGTGCTTCCTCTGCATCTAACCCTGTGCTGGCCATACTGTGTGGGTTGTTGGGGATACATTAAAGATACTGAAAATGTGTTGCAGGATAGGCGCAGCCCTTCCTCAGGAATCATGCCCGAAACGTCGATTCTGCTGCTCTTTGGATGCTGCCTGAACTGCTGCGCTTTTCCAGCAACACATTTTCAGCTCTGATCTCCAGCATCTGCAGCCCTCACTTTCTCCCATACATTAAAGAGGGCCTAACAGTCTATCCAACTCTATCCACCCTATCCAGAAAGTGTTTGATGGGGACAGTGTAGGGGGGTATTAACTTTGGAACATAAGAACTATGCTAAGTCATTCCGCCCTGAAGACTGATCTATCATTCCATGTGGTCATTGCTGATGTGTCCCCTCACTCCATGTTCTTTCCTTTGGCCCACACCCATCAAGACCTTCACTGACTAAAAGCATATCTGTCTGAGATTTAAACTGAACAGCAGACTCGGCATCTTCGCTGTTTCTGGCAGAGGATTCCAAATCTCTCTCACGCCTTGCGTCTCAAAGCACTTCTTAAATCTCTCTTGAGGTCTCTGGGCATTCAGTCTCAGGCTGTGCTCCATCTCGTTCTACAATCTGCACACAGTAGGCATTCTTCATCTCGGTGAATCATATATCAACCAATTGATACATTTGAGCAGAAACATCTGTACATCTCTCCTCAGAATTTATCCCCTCAAGTCCAGGATCATTCTTCCTTCTAAGAGTTTATTCCCGTTCTCCCGATCTATCAATATCTCTGTGTAATTTGGAGGGAGCATCTGCACAGTTTGCAATGCTGCTTTACTTTAATCCTGTCCCAGTGCTCTGCCGACATTGGGATCTTATTATCCAGTCAAAAGTGAGGTCTGCAGATACTGGAGATCAGAGCTGAAAATGTGTTGCTGGTTAAAGCACAGCAGGTCAGGCAGCATCCAAGGAACAGGAAATTCGACGTTTCGGGCCAGAGCCCTTCATCAGGAATGAGGAGAGTGTGCCAGGAAGGCTAAGATAAAAGGTAGGGAGGAGGGACGATGGAGATGTGATAGGTGGAAGGAGGTCAAGGTGAGGGTGATAGGCTGGAGTGGGGTGGGGGCGGAGAGGTCAGGAAGAAGATTGCAGGTTAGGAGGGCGGTGCTGAGTTCGAGGGAATCGACTGAGACAAGGTGGGGGGAGGGGAAATGAGGAAACTGGAGAAATCTGAGTTCATCCCTTGTGGGTGGATGTTCCCAGGCGGAAGATGAGGCGCTCTTCCTCCAACCGTCGTGTTGTTATGTTCTGCCGATGGAGGAGCCCAAGGACCTGCACGTCCTCGTTGGAGTGGGAGGGAGAGTTAAAGCGTTGAGCCACGGGGTGGTTGGGTTGGTTGGTCCGGGCGTCCCAGAAGTGTTCCGCAAGTAGGCAGCCCGTCTCCCCAATATAGAGGAGGCCACATCGGGTGCAGCGGATGCAATAGATGATGTGTGTGGATGTGCAGGTGAATTTGTGGCGGATATGAAAGGATCCCGTGGGGCCTTGGAGAGAAGTAAGGGAGGAGGTGTGGGCACAAGTTTTACATTTCCTGCGGTTGCAGGGGAAGGTGCCGGGAGTGGAGGTTCGGTTGGTGGGGGGTGTGGGCCTGACGAGGGAGTCACGAAGGGAGTGGTATTTGCGGAACGCTGACAGGGGAGGGGAGGAAAATGGTGGTGGGGCCCGTTTGGAGGTGGCGGAAATGACGGCGGAAACCTGACGAGGGAAACCCGTAATAGGCAGCATCCTCGTAAATCTTCTCTTAAACCTTTCCAAAGCTTCCATATTCTTCCAATAATGTGGTGCCCAGAACTGTACGCACTCCTCCAAGCGTGGCTGCGACAGAGTTTTGTACAGGTGCAGCATGACCTCGATGCTCCGAAACTCAATCCCTTTACCAATAAAAACTAACACACCGAATACCTTCTTAACAACACTATCAAACTGGATGACAACTTTCACGAATCTGTGTACGTGGACAAAAAGATCTCTATGCTCATTTATGCTCACCAAGAATCTTACCATGCTCCCAGTTCTCTTTATTACCACTGCTCTTTCCAAAGTGAATTATCACACTTTTCCACATTCAACTCCATTTGCCTCCTCACAGCTCAGCTCTGGCGATTAGCTATGTCCCTCTGTAACCTGCAACATCACTCGGCACAGTCCACAGCTCCACTGACATTAGTGTAATCCGAAATTTACAAACCCTTTCTGCAACACACTCACCTCGGTCATTTATAAAAATGACAAAGCACAATGTCCCCAAAACAGATTATTGTGGCATACCAGGAGTAGCTGTACTCCAGATTGAAAATTTTCTTTCAGCCACCATCCTCTGCCCTCTTTGAGCTTTTTGATTTCTGTTCTAAACCCATTAAATTAACTTTAAACACATGCCTCCGTATTATGTATAATAGCTTACCATTGGGAAACTTATCAAACGCCTTACTGAAATCCATATACACCACATCAACTGTTTTACCGTCATCCATCTGTTTGGTCGCCATTTGAAAGAGCTCAATAAGCTTGTGAAGCACGAACTACCCTTCATAAAACCATGTTGACTATCATTAATTAACTTTATTCTTTCTTGATGGTTAGATATCCTATCTCTCATAACCTTTCTAATATGTTAACCATTTCAGCCAAAGTAAGGCTCACTGTTCTATGATTACCAGGGTTGTCTCTACTCCCCTTCTTGAATAAGGGGACCGTATTTGCTCTCCTCCAGCCTTCTTGCACTAGTCCTGAAGATAATAACGACATTAAGATCAAACCAAAAGGCTCTGCAATCTACTCCCTAACATCCCAGAGAATGCTATGATAAATCCCATCCAGCCCAGGAGAATGTTTTATCTTCACACTTTCCATAATTGCATACACCTCCTCCTTGTGAACCTCAATCTCATATAGTCTTATATCTTGAATCAGTGTATTCTGCTCGATAACAATGTCTTTTCCGAGTTGGAATGCTGAAGAAAAATATTCATTTGGTGCATTGCTGTGACTCCACTCACAACTTCCTACAACTATACGTGATGGTCCCTCATCTTTCTCTCGTGAAACCTTTATTCCTGATATACGTATAGAAAGCTTTGGATTTACCTTGATCTTTCTGCCAACGCCTAGTTGCGCCCTTGCGCCCCCTTCTGGCTCTTCGTACCTCTGTCACTGAGGCCTTTCCTGGCGAACTTCTAATTCACAAATACCCACACTGAGCCTTCACGTCTGATCCTGTTATAAACTTACTTCTTCCTCTTTGAAGAGATTCAACATCTTTAGGAAACCACGGCTCCCTGGCTCGACCACTGCCCTCCCTGACAGGTGCACATTTATCAAGGTCAAGCAATAGCTGTTCTTTGAATGTTCTCCACATTTCAAACGTGTCAACCTCCTGCAGCTTCCTTCCCCATCCTGTGCATCTTTAATCTCGCCTAATCACATCATAATTGTCTTTCCCCAACAATAACTCTTCCCCGGCTTTATATACTTCTCTCTTTCCATCGCTAAAGTAATCGTTCCCACATTGTGATCATTATCCTCAAAGTACTCACTCTTGTGTCACTATCCCATGACGTCACTCTGGTTTGTGTACAACAAAATGGAAAATAATATTTAATACTTAATAAATTGTGTAGTAAAGGGGAACGAGATCCAACAACGCAGGGCTCGCGTCTCTTACTCGAATTCTCACTCACACTGGCACACACAGACACGCACACACACACATACACACACACGTTATATCTCTGTTAAACGCCAGACATCCACACACCAGGGTCAGGCTCAAGACACACCTCCCCCCGGCACTGAGTGCCTTCTGTACTGCATACTGACCTGAGAGCAGATGCTGTGCTCGGTAGCAGGACATGCCACAAGGAATGAGGACAACCATGCCTATTCCATAACACAACGGGAAGTGTGTTACTGTTTGAAATCGAATTGAGGACGAAGATTTTGTAGGTAAGGGACAATGGAAGGAAGGAGGGATTAGATCACAGTTCAGCCATGCTCTTATTGGTGTCTCGTAGTGTTGTCCAACATGGAAACAGACACTTTTTTCGAACTCATCCTTGCTGACCAGGTATCCCAGGTTCATTTAAGTCCCATTTGGCCCATTTCCCTCGAAACTCTTCCTGGTTATATACCCATCCAGACGTTCAATAAATGTTCGAAATGTACCAGCCTTCGCCACTTCCTCTGGCAGCTCATTCCATATACACATCATTCCTGCGTAAAAACTCAATACCCCTATGAATTCCTCCCCCTCACCCTAAAGCCATTGCCTCTATTTCTGGATTCCCCCAGTCCATGGAAAATACAATCTTAATTACCCTCTCCAAGGCACTCATGATTGTGTAAATAAAAATAAAATGTTCCCTCCTCTGTGACAATCGTTACAGGGAAAACAGCCCCAGGCAGTTCAGTGTCTGACCAGACCTCAAATCCTCAAATGACGACATTATTGTGAATCTTTTCTGAACGCTTTCAAGTTTCATTACATCCTTCTGAAAGGAGGGAGCCCAGAATTCCATGTAATATTCATAAATTGGCCGAACAAATATCCTGCATAGCTGCAACGGGGCTTCACAACTCTTATTCTCAATGCACTGAAAAGTAAAGGCAAGCAAACGAAACGACTTCTTCTCTGTCCTATCTACCTGAAAATACACTTTCAAGGAACTACAAACCTACACTCGAACGTCTCGTTGTCCAGCAACGCACCCGCATAAACATACCATTACCTGCATATACCCTGTACTGATTTGCCTTTCCAATATGCAGCACATCACATTTATCCAAATTAAACTTTATCTGCCACTCCTCCGCACACTGGTCCAACTGATCAAGTTCCCATTGTACTCTGAGATAACGGTCGTCACTGTCCACTGCATCTCCAGTTTTGGTGACAGCTGTAAACTTCCGAACAATAACTCCTATGCTCACTTCCAAATCATTAAAAAAAATAACGAAAAGCAGTGGACCCACCGCCGATTCCTTATGGCAAAACATTTGTCAGAGGCCTCCAACCTGGAAAACAAACAACTAACACCACCGCCTCTCTTTTACCTTGGAGCCAGTTCGGGATCGAAATAGCCAGTTGTCCCTATATTCCATTTGATCTTAGCATGCTAACCACTCTACCATATGAAATCTTGCAAATGCATTACGAAAGATCCCAAAGATTACGTCCACCAATCTGCCCTCATCAAACATCTTCCGTTACTTCTTCAAAAAATTCAATCAAGTTAGTGAGACATAACTTCTCAAGCATTAAGCAGTGTTGGCTATTCCGAATCAATCTTTGTCATTCCAAATACTTGCATATCTTCTCGCTCAGGATTCCTTCTGAAAACTAGCCCATCACTGATATTAGCTTTTTTTTTGGTTTGCAGTTCCTTCCTACCTTTCTCAAATAGTGACACCACTTCGGTGAACAGCCAGTCATGTGGCACGGCACCTCTGACTATTGATGAAGCAAAGATCTCAGCAAAGTGCACAGAATCATTTCTCCAGATTCCCGCAGAGATCGAGAGTACACCTGATAAAGTGCTAGGGTTTATTCACCTATATGCATTTTAAGACATCCAGCACCTGCTCATTTCTGATATGGACATTTTTCAAGACATCACTATCGATTTCCCCAACGTCCATTTTCTTCTTCATGGTAAACACTGATGCAAAATATTCGTTTAGAATATCCCCACCTCCTGCTGCTCCATTCATCGGCTGCATTGCTGACATTTAAGGGATCCTACTGTCCCCCTAGTTACCCTTTTGTTCTTCTTTTATTTATAACATGAACTTGGATTCTCATTAACCCTATTTGCCAATATTATCTCAAGCCCCCTTTCCACACTCCTGATACCCCTCTCAAGTATATTCTGACGATCTTTATCCTCTGCTAATGATTCAATGGATCTCTGCTGCCAGTACCTGACAAATGTTTCCTTCTTTTTCTTAACCACAACCTCAATTTCTCTAGTGATCCAGTATTCCCTTTTTAGACGACCAATGTCCTTCACCCGAACAGGAACATACTGTCTCTGGATTCTCATTAACGCATTTTTTAAGGCTTCTCATTTTCCAACTGTTGCTTTACTGGCGAATATTCACCCCCAGTCAGCTTGGAAAAATTATTTCCTAATACCCAAAATTAGCATTCCTCCCCTTTAGAACATTAGTTTTAGAACTGGTCTATATTTTCCCATCACTGTTGTAAAACAATTGAGTTATGGCCTCTGGCCCAACGTGCTCCCCCACTGACGTCTCAGTGACCTGCTCTGCAAAGTTTCCCAAGAGTAAGTTAAGTTATTCACTGCCTCTAGCCGGGATATCCACATAATTTATTAAAAACATTTTCTTACACACACTTGACAAATTCCTTTCCACCTGAATCCTGAAAACTATGGCAATTTTAGTTTATGTTTGCAAGGTTAAATCCCCTACCATTACCATTGTATTATTCTTCCAGATAACTACGATCCCCTTGCAAGTTTGTTTATCATTTTCCAGTTGATTATTGTAGGGTGTATAGTACAATCTCGATAAGGTAATCATTCCTTTCTCAGTTCCCGCTCCACATCCCTGGATGTGTTACCAAGTGCTTCCTCCTTAGGTACATAGAACATCAAACGTTATGTTCTCTTTGTCCCTTGATGTTGCGCCGACCAAACATCAATTAAAAGGGCTTAGTGGTAAAATGTTGTGAGGGGCAGCACAGATGGAGGAAGCAGATAATGGTAAGAAAAGGATGGGATGAGGTCACATGACCTTGTGAGTCCAGAAATAAGCATTTTGTCACAGACAAGGCCGGATAAGACAAGAGATAATCAGGAGTAATGGGTACCGGTCTTAGGGAAGTGGAGGATGTAAACAGAGGGGGGAGGGAGGGGGACAATGAAATAAGAAAAAAAATGTAGGATCCAAATTATATAAATATCGAGTATTTGTTGAATTCAGTGTGTTTTGTCCCTGCCTTGTGGTCATCACACCCACTTACAAGTGTGAAATAAATGACACGACTGATTCAGATCTTGTCTCAGACTGAAATTATTGAAGTGAGTGAGCTTTGTTTCTCAAATTACCACTACCCAGTACTCTGTATTCCTGTTCTTCTTCCAAAGTGAATCACCTCACACTTTTCCACACTAAAAATCATTTGCCTACTGTCAGCCCAGCTATG
Source organism: Hemiscyllium ocellatum (assembly GCF_020745735.1). NCBI lineage: Eukaryota > Metazoa > Chordata > Chondrichthyes > Orectolobiformes > Hemiscylliidae > Hemiscyllium > Hemiscyllium ocellatum. The sequence continues at coordinate 886 of NW_026867717.1, read as the reverse complement.
CAGCTTATCGAGATCTCTCTGTAAAATACAACATCCTTCACCACGATCCACAACTCGACCAACCTTCGTGTCATCCGCAAAGTTACCAACACACATTTCGATGCTCTCATTCACGCCTTTTATAAAAACGAAAAACAGCCCGAAAACAGATCATTGCTGAACGCCACTAATAACAATCTCCAGGATGAATATTTCCCATCAACCGTCACCTTCTGTCTGCTTTAAGATAGCTAAGTTCTCATCCAACCTGCAAAATCACCCTCAATCCCTGTCTCCGTATTTGTGCAATAGCCTACAATGGGACACTTACCAAACACTTTCCTGAAATTCATATCTACGATATCAACCGCTTTACCACCATCCACCTGCTTGGTCAGTTTCTCAAAGAACTCACTAAAGCACGTGAGGCACCGCCTACGCTTCACAAAACGGTGATAACTATCCCTAATGAACTTATTCATCTGTCGATGATTATAAATCCTGTCTCCAACAACCCTTTCCAAAACTTTGCTGACAACCGAATTCAGGCTCACAGGTCGATTTTTACAAGGTTGTCTCTACTCCTCTTCTTGAACAAGGGAACAACATTTGCTATCCTCCAATCTTCTGGCACGAGTCCTGTAGACAATGACGATATAAAAATCAAACCCAAAGGCTGGGCAATTTCCTCCTTGACTTCCCTGAGAATCCTAGGATAAATCCTATCCAGCCCAGGGGACTTATCTATTTTCATAGTTTCGAGAACTGCTAACACCACCTCCTTATGCACCACAATCCCATCTGGTCTAGTAGCTTGTATTTCAGTATTATCCTCGCACACATAGTCTTTTTGTAATGTGAATACTGACGAAACATGTTCATTTAGAGCTTTATCTATCTCATCTGA